>NW_025364780.1:0-5018 GCF_016433145.1 Gracilinanus agilis | reverse complement strand
GATGAAGAGAGAAAAAAGAGAAAGCAACAGAGGAAGAAAGATAAGAGAGAAAACAGAGAAAGGAGAGGAAAGAGAGAGAGGAGAGACAAGCAGAGAGAAAGAGAAAGAGATCACTTAATATATGTCAGCATCTTGGCCTAGCACTGAATATACAACTAAAAAGCAAAGAAGCCAACTCCTGTCCACTTGGGACTAACAGTCTAATGGAGGGAGGTAATGCCTAAAATGGAGCTGGGAAGGGGAGAAGAGAACACTTATCAATGGAAAAGCTGGAGATGTCAAGGAAGTGCTCTGAAACAGAATAAAGATGGGGCCAAAGTTGGCCCATCAAAGCCAAAGATGGTCCCAGGAGCAGGCTATAATGATCCAGTGGGGAGGAAATGACCCCGGGGGATGAGTATAGAAGGCAGGAAGTTAGAGGAAGGTCCTTGACTACAAAAGCAGACCATCCCCCTGAGACCAAAAGCTCTCCCAGGGCAAGGACTGATATTTTCCCCCTCTGACTGGGTAATCAATGAGGGTAGGAACCAGATCTTGCTTCTTCCTAAGACTTGAGGATGAGGGAAGTCTCAGAAGACTGGGAGTGGGCTTCCCTCATCAGCCCGGGCACCTCTCAGAGTGAAGACAATGCCTCAGTCCTCAGACTGGGAGTTCTCCAAGGGTGGGGATCAAGACTTCTCCTCTGTATTCTCCACAGGACTTCTCCAACCAAAGGGCACCCAATAAATGTGTGTTACTGTGTGACCTTGAGCAAGTCACCTCACTTCCCTACCTTGGTAAAGACAACCTGCTTCCTGAATTCTGGGTAGGCTAAGCTTGAATAAGTAAGAGCACAGAAGAGATTTTGCTTTATCTCTCTTTGCAGGCTCCCTGGCTACTGGAAGCCAACACTTCAGAAGATCCAGTAAACTAAATGTAGTGTTTATTCACCCCACTGCCAACTACCTCATGTGGAACAAATCTACCTGCCAACCAGTCAAAAAACCTAAAAGCTGGCTGGCACTTAGAGAAGAGCCTGGGGCCCAAAAGTAAGTACTCTGGATCTGGGCCATGGGAAAGGGACACGACAACATGGGAGATGGAGACTTCTGGTTTAAAAGGTTCCAAAGGACACCTAAATGACCTTTAACCATCTAGGACAGAAAGAACCCCAGTTTTAGCATTAAGACAAATGTGTCTCTGACACATATTGCCTATGTGAGCAGAGCCCCCATCTCTCATCTGTAAATGTGAAATAATAAGTGTGTACTGCCTAGTAGGCAGCACAGTAGATAGAGCATCACCAAGCCTGCAGTCAGAAAGACTTCTCTTCCTGAGTTCAAACTCAGCTTCAGATATTTGCCAGCTGTGTGATCCTGGACAAGTCATTTCACCCTGTTTGCCTCAGTTTCCCCATCTGTCAAATGAGCTGAAAAAGGAAATGGCAAACCACTCCAGTATCTCTGCCAAGAAAACCCCAAATAGGGCCGTGAAGAGTTGTATGTAATCAGCTGGAAAAAAAATGAGTGAATGATCCTGGACAAGTCACTTCACCCTGTTTGCCTCAGTTTCCTCATATTTCAGATGAGCTGGAAAAGGAAATGGCAAACCACTCCAGTATCTCTGCCAAGAAAACTCCAAATGGAGTCCCAAAGAGTCAGACACAACTGATTCAAATGAACCACAAGCACTGCCAACTTTTCCGGTTGGGGTGAGGTATCTAACCTTAAAGTTCCAGCAGTATGTGTCTCCAGCACATCTCTGGGTATGCAAGAAGAAGAGGGAATGAGAGGACCTATACATTCATTGGGAAAAGGAACTCCTAGAAGGAAACACTCTTCCAAAAAGAGACTGGCAAACTATTCTGTAACTTAGAGGCTTCAGAAGTTGTCTGGAGCCCTTGGAGGGGAAGAAGGGGCATGTCCCAGGTCCCACAGCCAGTTTCTCTCCAGGGTTGGTCATCTTGTAGCCTGGTTCACCTCTTTATCCACTAAGCCAATTACCCAATCATAAAGCCTTGCTAAATTGGATTGAACTGAACTGGACTGAATTGGATTGGATTAGAGAGGATCGATTAGACAGAATTGGCTGCATTGGTACAGAAGAAAAGAGTCAGAGAATCTAGGTTCAAATCCTGATTTTCCACTTATCACCTGTGTGAATGAGGGCTAATCACTTAATGTCCCTGGCCTCAGTTTCCTCATCTGTAATCGAGGGAAAGTGGACAAAGGATGGCTTTTCTAGACTCTCCCAACTTTATATCTATTATCCTGTTATATGTAACCTATTGTTTTGGATCTGCCCATGAAGACTTGGTCAGAGAATGCTGGGAAAAACTATGCTCTATGTAGATCTATAAAAAGAATTTTTCACATGTTCATGAATGTCACTAAGGCAAATTACAATTCCTAACCAGGATTTTTTTATTTTTTAATTTAATTAATTAATTTAGGATATTTTTCCATGGTTCCATGATTCATGTTCTTTTCTTCCTCTCCTCCCACCCCCCTTCCATAGCCAATGAGCAATTCCACGGGGTTTTACATGTGTTATTGATTAAGACCTTTTTCCATATTATTGATATTTGCACTGGGGTAGTCGTTTAGAGTCTACATCCCCAATCATATCCCCATCAAACCATGTGATCAAGCAGTTGTTTTTCTTCTGTTTCTGCTCCCACAGTTCTTTCTCTGGATGTCTAATCAGGATTTCTTAAAAATCCTTACCTTCTGTTTTCCGTTCAGTATTGTATATTGGTCCCAAGATGGAAGAGAAGTAAGGGTTAGGCAATGGAGGGTAAGTGACTTGCCCAGAGTCACACCACTAGGAAATGTCTGTGGCCAGATTTGAGCCTGTTTCTAGGGCTGATTCTCAAACCACTGAGCCACGTCGCTGCCCCTCTCCCAATCAGGATTCGATAGTTTTTGTCAATTTCTGTGGCCCCAAAAATGCACCCCCCCTGGTAGCCAGCCTGGTGATGATGTGCCTCTCCACATTCAATTAGGTTGGTCCTTAGCCATCGAATACAGTAATCAGAGAAGGGGCTGATCTGCATTGGCAAAGGAATTTTCCTCATTTGGGAATTCCCTATACTGCTATTACCCTGGCTTTCCAGCTTACAGGGCTGTTCCTGCCAGAGTTGGCATTCCACTGGCAAAGTCTCTGATCGCCTCCAAGCTGGGATGAAGAGGCAAAGGAAAAGGATCTCCCTAGAGGAGTTGATGTCAGGAATTCACTGTGTAAGCCCAAACAAGTACTCTAGATGTGGGAATTGTTGGCATCATCCTAAAATATTCTCCTAGGAAGGAGATGATCATACCCTGGGTTTGGGTTCCTTGGACAAGTCACCTTATTTCTCTGTGCCTCAGCTTCCTCAATTATAACATGGGGGTAAAGAGGCGGCATTGCTATTCAAAAGCAAATAACTCAGAATCAGGAAGCCCTGAGTTCAAGTCCTACCTCTAACAAATGCTGTGACTCTAACCCTGGGCAAGTCACTAACCTCTTGGTGCCCCAGCAACTCTCTAAGGCTTTAAGATGTTGGACAATTCCAATCTGCATCATTAGGGTGAATTTCCTCACAAGGAATACTGCTGCTGTGACTGTTCGGTTGTTTAATTGCGTACAACTCTCCATGACTCCATGGACCACAGCTAAGAATGCCGCAGTGGTTTGCCATGTCCTTCTGTGGATTCTTTTGTCAGACAATCAGAGGTTAAGTGACTTGTCCAGGGTCACACAGCTAGGAAATATCTGAGGCTGATTTTGAACTCAAGTCTCCCTGATTCCAGACAGTTCTCCTCTCCATGCCCAACTTGTTCCCACTTCCAGTTGCCCATGCCAGAACCTGGCTCTGATCCTAATGACAGACACACAGCTCAGTGAAGGGCACACAGTATCTGGAGCTGGAGCTCAGGGAACATCTAGCCTAGCCCCATCAATTTACAGATGAGAAAACTAGGGGAAGTGACATACTCAAGGTCTCATGGCTAATGAGCAGAGCAGAGAATAGAACCCAAATGCTAGTATCCTAGATTCAGAGCTGTCAGGAGCATTTGGGATTACCAAGTTTGGCCCTCTCAATTGACAGAAGAGGAATTTACAGTCCAGATAGATGACATGATTTATTTGCCCAAATGGCATGGGACAGAGTCAGGATTTGAATCCAGAGCCTCTGACACCAGATGCAATTCCATTTCTTCTGTAGCAGAAGACTCCAAGTCCAGGGCTCTTTCCAGCATAGCCCAGATGTCATCTGGAAGAAGCATCAGGCTCATGATGCTTGACCCAGGGGGCAGAACAAAGCCACAGGACACTGTGCTTACAGAGAGACCAATTTCAGCTCAATGCAAGGAAAAGCTTCCTAGCAATTAAAGATATCCAAAAGTGAAATTGCCAACCTCAAGAGGTAGTGAGCTCCCCATCACTGGTGGTCTCAAGAGAAGGTTGGCTGGTCACCTGTCAGGATTCCTGCTCAGAAATAAATGGCTCAGGATCAATGCCCCCCCACATAAGTTTTTGGGTTGGAGGATTCTGTTCTAGCCTGGTCTTGGCTGCTGCTGCACCACCTGGCCAGCTGTGTTTTCTCAGTGCATTGATTAGGAATCAGCTGCATGTTCCCATAATGGGACCGCGGGGGGCTTCAGGGCTGAGCTGACATGAGCAGCACTCAGCACTTCCCAGGCTTATGGATGATGAGCCTTAGCTAAGCCCCTCAGGAGCAGTAAAGCTGGGTCTATTGTTTCTAAGGACAAAGAGGAAGACAAAGGAGCCAGGAATACATCTGCCTCCCTCCGGGATCAGGCTCATCCTCCTTCCACTGGTACTGCACATAGCAAGGGGCACTTTGGAGGTCTCGTGGGATTTACAAGTGGGAGAGATTTCCATTTAGTCTATTTTATAAAGAAGGAAACTGAGGCATAAAGGGGAAAAGTAATTTGTCCAGGGATTTCAGGGAAGATAAATGAAAAGAAGGAAGGAAGGAAGGGAAGGAGGGAGGAAGGAAGGAAGGAAGGAAGGAAGGAAGGAAGGAAGGAAGG
>NW_025364779.1:0-4092 GCF_016433145.1 Gracilinanus agilis | reverse complement strand
TATATATATATATATATATATTACCACAGTTTTCAAAAAAGAGAAGAGAAGAGAGCTTATAAACAAGAAGCCAATGAGTGGCTTCTATTCCTGGCAAAATTCTATTCCTGACTTGCCCAACATCACATAGCTAGGAAGTGTCTGAGACCAGATTTGAACCTAGGAACTCCCATCTCTAGGCCTGTTTCTCAGTCCACCAAGCTACCTAGTGGTCCTAGCGCAATGTTATTATTGTTATTTTTATTATTATCTGAACCTGGGGACAGACTCATAAGGAGAGGCAGAAATCTACTCCCTATTGGCCATTTTTGTCTAATGCTTTCTAGTCCAAAGATCTTCTCCTTGGGAAAAAAAACAACAAGGAAATAAGCTGAATAACTGTCTTCTCTCCTTTATCTATGACTGCATTCTCTCCATTATATCCAAAATTCTTTCCATTATCATAGGCTATATTTTTCAAGGGATAGTTAGTTAACATTTAAGAGAAGAGGCAGTTATCAGAAAGAGCCACAATGGCTTCGTCAAGAACAGACTGTGCCAGACTAACCACATTTCCTCTTTTGCCAGGGTTATTAGCCTAGGAGATTAGGCAAATGAAACAGATATAATTTATCTAGATCTGAAGGAAACACATGACAATTTCTTGCGTGGTGGACAAGACTAAGAGATGCAGACTAGGTAATAATAGTTAGAAAAATTTAGAACTGATTGAATGGCTTTACCCAAAGAGTAGTCATTAATGAATAGTTCAGTATCACCTTGGAAAATTGTCTCTTAGAGTAATGCCCCAGCCTGTTCTGTTTAGCCAGATACTGGTTAACATTGTTATCAGTGACAGGTAAAGGTATAGATGGCAGGCTTATTTAATTAATTATCTAATTATTAGTATTAATACGAACACAAAGCTGGGAGGAAAAGCTAACACAAAAGATGACAGTCAGGATCCAGGAAGATAAATTTTAATTGAAGTCATTGAGTCCAACCTGTCTCTGAGCAAGAATCATCTCTATAGTATACCCAACCAGGGTCCTTTTACCTTAGTTTGAAGACCTTCAGTGAAGAAGAACCCATTACCTCTTCAGGCAACTCATTCTACCTTGGAATAGCTTTAATCATTAGAAGATTTTTCTCATGTCAGTTTTAAATCTGCCTTTTTCAACTTCTACCCATTCATTGATTGTTCCTAATCCTTCCCTAAAGGCCCAGGAAAAACAGGTCTGACCCTTCTTCCACATCACAGCTCTCAAATATTTGAAGATAGTTATCATAGACCCCCACCTAACTCTACTCTTCTTCAGGCCAACTATTCCTAGCTCCTTAAACTGTGTGAAAATGCCTGCCTGGTGATATCAGAATTAGATAGGACTTGAGACAGGAATGCGATAAGAGTTACTTTAGGTTTGTTCAGGGAATGTGCATCCTGGAATTCAGAGCTGAAAGATCCTAAGACATTTATTCATTTCTAGCCCCCCGTCCCCATTTCATGGATGAGAGAGATAAAGCCCAGTGGGAAGACGTGACCTGCCCACAGTTCCATAGGTAGTAAATAACAGACCTGGTATTTTAACCCAAGTCTTCAGAATCCAAATCCATCGTTCTTTCCCTTTTGCTGTAATGGGCAGGAAGCTGTTGGTCAGAGTTTCTTAACCTTGTTTGTTTCAAGTCAGTCTGTTGAAACCTATGAACCACTTCTCAAAATAATATTTTTAATTCATTCCTGAAGGAAATGCTAGTGTCATTTAGAGACTGCTGAAAATAAAAGTAGAAAATCTCCCCCTATCCAAGTTCATGGACTCATTGAAATGTATCCATGAACCCCAGTTTAAGAACCTGTGCTCTGAATGATCTGGGACAATTCAGAATGACATATGATGGGGAATACTATCCCCCTCCAGAGAAAGAACTGTTGGGAGTCGGATGGATGCAGATCAAAGCGTGATCTTTCACATCAGTGTACTTATGGTTTTATTTGGGGGTTTTGGTTTTCTATGAGTGTGCTCTTACAACAATGACCAATATAGATGTGTGTTTTGCATGATAATACATGCATGGCCCAGAAAAAAAATAGAAAAAAAGAGAGAACCTGTGCTTCAGAGTCTAGATCACAGGGTACAGTCTTCCTTATGCATCCACTTGAGCACTGGGAGCCCTTGGCAAAGGGAGTCAGCTTTGGGGCCCCTGTTAGGAGAGACAGACAACTAATGCTGGGAGATGTTTCCCTGAGAAATTTCCCAAGGGTAGGAGCTGGCATTTAAGAGTCCTTTCTGTTTAACAATGATGCCGCTCATCCAGATGTCAATAATTAAGTAAAGGAGGGTATCGTCTTGATTGCCCAGTGGTGGGTAATCAGTGCAGATCTAAAGATGGCTTTGTAAACAGCAGTTGGTATTCCCAGGTCGGTAAAGGCAGGAGCTGGCAGCCAGCTGAGCAACAAGGGGTGGGCTCAGGCAGGTGAGGGGAGCCTTGGTCCAGACACCAACCCTCCGATGCCCATTCTGGCCAGAGAGGGGAAGCAAGGTGGAAGCCTCGGTTGTTGGGAATTCATGACATGTCTGCCTGTCCCCAAAGACATGATAAGGAAGATTTGTGTGAGAGATTTGCAACCCAGTGTGATAAATCAGCTGTACTCCCCTCTATGAACACAAGGTTGTGGCAAAAACACACACTTCTTATAAATGCACCCATGGATGCACTCCTGTTGCTCCCCAAACTCAAAGGGGCAATGCGGGTTGTTGTTGGGTTGTTGTTGTTTTTAAATGGTGCTAGGTAAAAAGGCCTATGGTTTGGGTTTGATTTTTTTTGTTTGTTTCCCATAAATCCAACCTTGATGTTTTCCCCATGTGTGGTCCAGTTTTATTTTTCTCTTTGTGGGTTTTGGCAGGAGCTAGTTACAAAATAACCAAGCTGTCCATGCATTTGACTAAAAGGAACTAGGAGGGCCCCTCTCCCCCCCAACCTGGTAGAAAATGTTTTTAAGCTGACGTTTATCAGTGGGAGGTGAGGAGGGGGGGAGCAAACCATGGGAATTCAACAGGAACAAAGGGCTATCATACACTGTGATCCTCAGGACTACAGTGCGAATTTGGGAATAAGAATAAGAAAGAAACAAAGACCAAATAATTTCTGTTCTGGGCCATATTTTAATAGGACAACAAAAGGGCCCCCTTTTAGAGCAGGGGTTCTTAACTTGGGTCCATGGATAGAATTTGGTTGAGAAAAATATTTTAGTAACTTTATTTTAAAATAATTGCTGCCTTTGAAAAATCTACATTTTCTTTTCTTTTTTTAAAACCCTTACCTTGTCTTACTATCAATTCCAAGGCAGAAGAGCAGTAAGGGCTAGGCAGTTAGGGATAAGTGACTTTCCCAGGGTCACACAGCTAGGAAATGGCTGCAGTCTAATTTGAAGCCAGGTCCTTCCAATTCCAGGCCTGGCACTCTCCAGTGCTACCTAGCTGCCTCTATATGTTTTCTATATATATTTAAAAACATAATTCTGCAAAGAGAACCATAAGCTTTACTAGGTTGCCAAAAGCATACATGACACCCTACTTTGAAGACTTTTTAAAAATCGGTTCAATGATCCATTGTCCATTCTTCTAGTATTTGTGAGAGTTAGGTGTCCGCCTATACAGAGATCAAGTTGGCCAAAATGACTTCACAGCCTAAAGGTTCTGTAATTGTGTTCTATACTGTTTGTGTCCAAAGCAGGAACAAGGCCCATATATACCAGCATCCAGATGTTATTTCTAAACCCAGTTCTGAATTGGCTGCCTAAATTGGTATCCCAGTTGATATCATCAGGTCATCCATTGACAAAAAGGAGTTATGGGTAATAAAAAGAAAATGGTAGAACTGAGTTAATTAGGCTGAGAATCAGCATGCCTTTCAAGCCTCTTCCTGATCCCAGCTTATGAGATCTATCCTTTAAACCCAAAGCTAAAACCTGTTCTGCTTAAATTCTCTCTCTTCTCTTCTCTTCTCTTCTCTTCTCTTCTCTTCTCTTCTCTTCTCTATCTCTATCTCTATCTCTATCTCTTCTCTATCTCTACCTCTCTCTCTCTCTCTTTCTCTCTCTCTCTCTCTCTCTCT
>NW_025364778.1:0-8552 GCF_016433145.1 Gracilinanus agilis | reverse complement strand
ATATATATAATTGAATCTATAAATTAAATTATTATATATACATATAAATAATATAAAATAAATTTAAAATAATGATAATGTTTAACCTAGAGAAGGAACTTGATAAAGGAGAGGAGGGAGGAAGAGAATCCAAATTACAAAATGTCAGAAAACAATTGTCAAAAATTGTTTCTACCTGTAATAGAAAAATATATTTAAAAAAACAATTCTTATTGAGACTACAATTAGAAACTAAAAATACTTACAATCCCCACTGTAGGATCCAGCTGCCATGATCTTATTTCAAACCAGAAGAAAGGAAAGGCACTTATTTAGAAAAAAGAAAGCCTAGCTATAAAAAAGTTTAAGTAAGTATGGTGAAAAGAAAAATACTGTTCTTTTTTTCCGGAAGAACCAGATATTTTATCACAGAATCTGAACTGGATGGGATATCAGTGACTGACTTGTCCAACCAAAGGAATCCTACTACATAACATGCCCCACAAATGGTCATCCTTTCTCTACCGAAAGATCTCCAAGGAGGGGAATCCACCAACTCTCAAGGTAGCTCATCCCATTCTCCAATAGCTATTAACTGTGAAGAAGTTTTTCCTTAGACATCAGGCCTAAATCTGCCTCTTTGCATAAATTTTCCATCCATCATTCCTGTTTCTGCCGTCCAGGGTCATCATCAGTGCAATAAATACTTCCTTCACTTGAAAGTCTTCAAATATTTGAATAGAGCTCTCAAGTTTCTCCTCTAGGTTAATAAACATTATTATTTTTAATTTATAGATCCAATTCAACAAGCATCTTGAAGAACCTCACATATGCTAGGTGCTGGAGATACAAAGCCAAAAATGAAACGATTAGTCCCACCCTCAAGAAGCTTACCCTATACTGGGGGTAGGAGGACATTCAAAGATAAAGAAATGCCAAAAAGATGCAAAATAAATGCCTAGTATCGGAGTGAGGAGGACACCGCTGAGCATTACACTTTTTGAAGAAGCATCAAAGAAATAAGTTAAATAGATCTCATAGTCACCAAAAACTCTGAACTGAGGCGTGTATAAATTCATCCTTTTCAGTATTTTGACATGGTGCAGTGCTCCATAGAAAATGAATGGGTCATGCTTAGAGTCAAAGAAATCCCTACATGTCTGAATGGGAAAGGAGAAAAGAAAAAACTGGGCAGGCCTGGGGGCGTGATTATCTATTTGAGCATGCAACTATATTTTCAACATAATTAGACTAATTGCTTCCCAATTTTAGTTGATGCATTTGCACATGCAATTAATTACAGCTGATTTTCAAAGCACCACTTGCAATCCTTTGTTCCTTACTTCCCACCAATCAAATTGGCAAGGAACAAATTTAATTTCTCAACTTTCATTTTAAGATTGATATAAACTCCTATTAACTTGGTCCATTCCACCAAGTCAGGTAACTATCATTACCTCTTAGAAGGAAACTCAATTAAACTCCTTCCCCTAAAAAACAATTCTCCATCAAATATGAAAACCACCAAACGTATCTAGAGTAGGTGGGGAAAGCGAGTGTTTCATTGTGTTTACAACATTGAGAAGGAAAGATATTAAAGTTAAAGAGGAATTTGATCATCTGCTTTCTGGTTTTCTGTACAAAATCAAATCCAACTTAGGGGTCTGTCTATAAGGCACACTGGGTTCCAACTTTAAGGATACGGAACACAGGCAACTGGGAGAAGGGAAAAATGTCCAAGCATCTGGATTCTCCAGTACAATGACTGAGAATCAAACTGGAGTTTTCCAGGAAGTAGAGAGGAAGATTCTCCAGTACAATGACTGAGAATGGAACTGGAGTTTTCCAGGAAGCAGAGAGGAAAAAGGCTTAACCATCAAAGTTTCTTCTCTAGGTTAATAAACATTATCATTATTTTTAATTTATAGATCCAATTCAACAAGCATCTTGAAGAACCTAACATATGCCAGGAAGCAAGAGAGCAGGTTGACCCCCAGAAGGACAGGAAAGTCTGTTCAGAGCCTCAGAAGCCCTGGTCAGAAGATGGTATCTGATCCCAGGAAGGCTGGAGAAGTGGCGGGATGGAAGGAACAGGAATCAGCATTTGTGCAATGTACCCAGTATCTGATACAGATGGCTGGAGACATAAAATAACTAGAACTAAGTGAGAGGGATTTTAATCACCAGGGCGATGGAAGATAGGTTCAACTTCAATGATGAAGCAAGGAAAGGGCTTCCTTTAGGGCCATCATACACTTATGTAGACAAGGAAGTCATTTTTCAGGCTCCAGGGAGCCAAGTTAGAAAAGTCCTCTTGCCTGTAATAAAACAGAATTTGGGCAACAGGGAAGCCAGAAAGAGAAAAATCTAAGGAATCTCTGCCCTCATCTTAGGAGTTTGGACCAGTAGGACAACTGATATCCCTACAAGCAAGGATTCTCATGCTGGGGTCCAGGAGCTTATTTTCTTTAATATTTTGCTAACTGTATGTCAATATCATGGCTTTCCTTTGTAATCTTAGATATTTTAAGACCGGAAAATAACAGATTTTAAAATATTTTTCCTGGGAAGGGGTCCAGGATCAACTGAGGGAGCATTGGATCTGGAGTCAGATCCTTACTAGCTATATGACCCTACACATGTCACTTATCTGCCTCTGTTTTCCCTTCTGTAAAAAAGGGATAATAATAGCACCTACCTCTCAGGACTGTTGTATAAACCAAATGAGATAATATTTGAAAAGCATTTCGCAAATCGTAAAGAATTATCTACATGCTAGTTATTATTCTGGTCATTGTTATTAAAATCAGACTGCCGAAGGGATCTGTGACACAAAAAAAGGTTAAGAACCCCTGCGCTCCCCTTCAGAGACAGGAGAATATTTAATTGAAACTCACAGCCAGGAAGAGGCTCTAAGATGGAATGTAATTCTGTCTGCGTCCAGATAGGTCCCACCTATTCTTATAGGTGTATCTTATATCAGCGTTATGCTGTATTATGTTGTGTTTTTTATATTGTGTCGTGACGTTGCGTTGTATTTGTTATACATTATATTCTATGCCTATAGAATCCCCACATGTTTCTATTGGTCCTGCGCTGAGGTCCCGCCCCCGCCTGTGCAGCCAATCCTTTTCCCTCCAAGGTTCCCAGATATCTCCGCTTTGCCCAGCCCTTTATCAATGGCATCATTTTCTATTGGAGTGGAAGCTCCTTGAGGTTGTGTCTGCCTTTCCCGTGTAGTCGAGCGGCTGGCACGGAAGAAGTGATCATGAAATGACGGCTGACCCGGTGTGGTACTTTCCTGGGCTCCTGAGGAAGGGGGGCCAAGGCACTGATCACGGACCAGCGGGGGGCGGGGAGGTGCAAGACACGGGCGGGGCTGAGGAAAGAAGCAGCGGGTTGGGAGGGAATGGACTTCCAAGAAAAGCAGTAACCTGGCAAGGGGGAACCCCGATTTCCGGCTATTTATCCGCTGGACAAGGATTCTCGGAGCTCAGCAGCCTTGCGCCCACACACAGTCAGAGATCCTCCTTGGGAGGGGGGGCATTTCTCCCCGCCAGGCCTACAAACCCCACCTCCTCGTGGGTAGAAAGCCCACCACCACCACCACCAAGAAAGTTTGGCCTAAGCATTTAGTGTAAAAGCACCCCCAGGCTTCCTTCACTTCCTTCACCTGTTCTCTTCTCCCCGGGGCCTTGGGCGGGGGAAGAGAGAAAATTCTCAGTGAGCTGCGACTTCCTGCCAAAGAAAACTTGTCTACACCTGGGCACACGGCTGTTGTCACTTCCAAGACGCTGTGACTGGGTCCTGTTTATGGGTCCCAAGATCCAATGATTTCACTTGTAACCTGCAGGATGTCCTAAAAGTCAGAGTGCAGTTGGAAGGCGTTAGAACTCCCATCTCTAGTAGAGGGACCCAATTAGCCAAGGGGAAAAGTGCTCCGTTTTGTGGTCAGTAATCCTTGCAAGGGAATGAGCACCCTAGGGAGGTTCATTGGGGGGGGGGGGGGAGAGATCTTTAAAGATGAGGGTCTTGAAGGAGACCTGATAAAAAAGTTTGTCCTGCCTACACCGTGAATTGTGACAGAAACAGTAAATCTCAGTTTCCCCTACTTAGATTATGTTAAGTACTGAAGTTCAGCAATTTTTGAAAAGTCCATTTTCTGTAAAATCATGAAAAGCAATCTTCCATCTTAAAATGTCAGGGGAAAAAAGGGGAAATTGCCTAAGGGTGTAGATCCTGCTGGTTAAGTACTTGTGTCCAAATTTAAAAGTCAAGAAGTTTCAGATAGAGCTTGTGACCATAGGTCTAATTTCCAGGAAAAGTGAAGGAAAGGAAAAGACAGAGGGAGAGAGAAATGGGGGGAGAAAAGGAGAGAGAGAGACAGAGACAGAGAGAAAGAAAGAAAGAGAGAGAAAGACAGAGACAGAGACAGAGAGAGCACCTTTGACTATAGTCTTCTTATGTCTATGCATGGAGGTGACCCTGAGTTCTTGAGTCCTTCTGTCCACCAGGTTAGAGAGGGGAAGTGGTTTGTGTCAGTGAAGGAATTAATCCACTAGAATAGGGGTCGGCAACCTTTTTGGCCGTGAGAGCCAAAAATGCCACATTTTTTACAATGTAATTCTGTGAGAGCCATACAGTGCTCACAGTGCGAGCTCCTGTAACAGCACCTGAAAAAAAATTGACTTTATGACTCCTGCAGAAAGAGCCATACGTTGCCGACCCCTGCACTAGAATCATCATTCCTTGCTGTGCTGATGTATATACTTGTAGACATGCTAATAGAATAGAATGTAAGCTGCCTGGCATAAAGCAGCTGTTTGTATATGCCTGCTGACTGACTGGCAAACCTGTGACCGGAAATAAGTATATACATATATATACTTATGTGTATAAATACTGTTGTCATTTCTGAGACGCCGTGACTGGTCCTATTTATAGGTCCCAGGATCCAATGATTTTACTTGTAAGCTGCAAGATGTCCCGAAAATCAGAGTTTAATTGGAAGGGAAGGCGTAAATTTATTTATTTATTTATTTGTTTGTTTGCTTTTTGTGTGTGTGTGTATATACACACACGTATGTATGAATGCATTTGTAGATACATGACAAATATCTAAAATATATTAGTACTTCATTAGCTAAGACTACACTCCATCTTTTTTCTTTTCTTTTTAAATCATTACCTTCTGTCCTAGAATTGATACTGAGTATTGGTTCTAGGCCAGAAGAGCAGTTAGGTAAAGTGACTTGCCCCGAGTCACACCGCTCTGAAGTGCCTGAGACCAAATTTGAACCCAGATCCTCCCAACCCTTGGCCTGGCACTGTACCGCCTATCTGCCCCTGTCCTTCATCTCCAAAGAGGACCAGTTGATATCACAGACAGTACGTGAATTGGATTTAAATGGGGCAGAGTCACATAAAGCTTCCATCTCTTATTCAGTGATGAGACAAAAGTCAGAGGCGCTGGTGGTCTTTCTAGCTGGTGGATTCCCTGGATGGTCTTTGAGGTCTAACCAAGCTCTAAGTGCCCCACAGCCCCTACTTCCACCACCTTCGTGGCCATGGCAACAAATCGTTCCCGTGTTCCCATTGCTTGGGGTAGACACCCCCTACCTCACAACAGGTTCGGGGTCCAGCACTTAGCCTCTGCCTGGTCAGCCCATCTGCCGAGCTGCTTTATCAGGCACGGCTGCCACACATTCCAGCTTCTCGGAGCCACCAGAGCCCGGTGCCAAGGAGGACACCGAAGGTGGATGAACTGCCCTGAGAAGGGGCTCAGCACGGCCTCCCGCCACAGGCACTGGTCCTCCTCAAACGCCCACACCACCCTTACGCTGGTGGCATAGACGGAGAGCTCCCTTCAAAATCAGGAACCAGTGACCGATGGCGTGGCCGTGGGCAGCCCTGGAAGACGGCGATTCCAGGCTGCCACTGATCCTTGGGGAGGGGAGCTTCCCTGATGGGAATTCTCTACCCAGATGAAATTACAGATGTGGCCCACCCCCCACCCCCTGAACAATTCCAGGTTACTTGTTAAATAAGAATGATGATTTGTTTCACAAACTTAGAGAGCGCCCGGTATGATAACAACGGAGAGGCTGAGCTCTCTCCTTACTAGGATTTCATGGCAGGGTCAGCAGCCTGGGAGAATGCTGGCTGGAAGACTTCTCATGCCCTCTGGGCCGGACACTTACACAGCACCGGCAGGGAGGGACCTGAGGGAGGCCAGGGGGAGGCTTTCTTAGTTTCCAGGGGCCAAATGGACCAGCACACGCCTGTTACCTGGACCGGGGCTACTGAAGAGATGGAGGCCAACTCCAAAGCAGGTCTAGGGCCAACTCTGCTCCCCCCCTTTCCTATCTTCCCTAGAATAGACGCTAAAAGGAATACGAAGCTCTAAGTCAGACTCTCCAAGTCCAAACTGAACCAGTGTCCTCTGAAAGACCTCCCTTCTCTAACCTTGTACTCCTGAGTCCCTGGGACTACTCTGAAATATCTCATTAGCTAAATAAACGAGTGCTGATCTCAACAAAAAAGCTGCTGCCAACAGGGAGGGCCATTGGAAAAAGAATTAGTGTCCAGGAAAAGAAAGTCAGATAAAGTTCAGAAAGAAAAAGAAGAGTCAAGTTTAGACCAGTCTTCCAATTGATTCTAAAAAGAGCACATTTCACCACCAGATGCAGTTGTGTTGATAAATAAGGAGGGATGCAGCAGGGAAGTGTAGTGGTTAGAGTACCAGGCAGGGAGCCAGGAGGTCCCTCTGACACTGGCTAAAATGGCCCGAGGCAAGTCAAATGTCATAGGACACACAACTAGCAGGCTGGCAGGTTCTCCGTCAGCTCTGTTCAGCACTAGGTTCTTACCCAGATGGTCTGGTTGGTGGACTGGCAGTCAATGGAATTGCTGGACATCCTGAAGGAGGAGGCATTGTTTGGTGGAGATCAGCACAGGCACAGGCGATTCTCACACCGAAACTTCCCAGTTAAAGAACTAATATTCTCCTTCCCAATGGAAGGGCTCAGAGAACAAAGCAACCCATCACCAAACAGTCATTTATTAAATACCTGCTATGGGGGCTCCATGGAATGAAGAGCCAGGATTAGAGATGGGATGTCCTAGGGCCAAATTTGGCCCCAGACACTTCCTAGCTGTGTGACCCTGGACAAGTCACTTAATCCCAATTACCTACCCCTTCCTGCTCTCCTTCCTTAGAACCTATACACAGAATTGATTCTAAGAGAGAAGCTAAGAGCTTTTTTCTTCTATCTTGGAACCCATGCACAGTACTAATTCTAAGATAGAAGGGAAGGTTTTTTTTTTTTGTTTTGTTTTGTTTTTTTAAGAAAAGCAGTGTTCTAGGCCCACAATGATGGAGCATTTACTGTCTTCGATAAGTTTCTATTTAACCAGAGAAACAATATTATCCAGATCTATTCAAAACAAGTTTTCAAAGCAGTGATCGCCTGAATGTGCCAAGTCAGAATCAGGTTATTTTATCACACAAGATCTGAACTCAGAACTTCTGATTCCAGATTGAGCAGACTTTCTTTCCATTCTGCCCCAATCTTCTCCGAAGCTTTGTCTCTTAATATTTCCCTGACCCATGGGAAACATTTTAATAAATTTTGCATTCTTTCCATTTGAAAAAAAAGAATCAGGTTATGTTGCTATGCTTTAAGTTCCTTTCATCCTCCCTGACTTAGTTCTGAAGGAGAATTACGCTCTTGAGAGGCTTCTCTCTGCAGAAACACATACCCCCCAGTAGCCTGTAACCTCGTCAGCCACTGCTGAAAATCCTGCACGCCGGCTGTCCTAGGCCCATGCCCTTGTGGCCCCCTTTCTTCATCGTGACAACTTGAAAGTCACGTAGGAGTGAATGGTCCTTTTGTCCCTAAACGGGCTATTTAAAAACAGAAGACTACTGTCTTTTATTGTCAATTCATGCTTCACCGAGCACCGAATAGTATGGTTCGTTTCAGCCCTGGAAAAGCTCCTAAGGCACAGGTACGTTTAAGCTGTATCTTAGGGAGATGGAATGTGAGGGTCCTCGAGCCCCTCTTTTATGAAAGAGGACAGGTCCAAGCGTGGAGGACCTCACCTGCAAGCAAGGCCATGTCGGTGACGGGGAGCAAGGTGGCTTCCCTCTGGGCGAAACACGGTCTGTTTTAGAAGGAAGCCCCATTTCCCTGCAAGGATCCAGGCAGCACAGGCCACTGGACACAGTTCCAGTCTCTGTTTACTTTATTATCACTGCTATTTGCAATAGCGTTTGTGACACAGATGGTAAGGAAAACATTTAAGTAGTCATTGTTCACTGTTAAATAGTGTTCACGTGACCTTTGATCAAACACATTTGTGCCAAACAAGTGTATTTGCCAGGAAGAGACTGTAAGCTATGGTTTCTACGTCTCTATGAATAATGGCTCTGGTATGCTGCTGCCCACAAATGATCTTAAGAAAGGAGAAAGGTGGAGGGAGGGAGGGGGAGAAGGGAAGAGAGAGAGAAAGGGAAAGGAGAGAGAAAGGGAAAGAAGAGAGAGAGAAAGGGAAAGAAGAGAGAGAGAAGG
>NW_025364777.1:0-7093 GCF_016433145.1 Gracilinanus agilis | reverse complement strand
AATCACTTCATTTCCTTCCCTTCTCTTGCTGTCTGCTGTTTGAACCAGGGTTCAGAAAGAAGGGAATGACTTGTCCAGGGTCACGTGACAACTTCAAGTGGCCAGGCCAGACTAGAACTCAAGGCTCCTCTGCTCTGAAGCCCCCTGGAGACTTGTGGTAGCCTGGCCTCTTGGGGTTCATTGTAGTCTATTGGGTAGGGGGTGCCCAACTCTTTTTTTAAACCCTTATCTTCTGTCTTAGGATCAATACTGCGTATTGGTTCCAAGGCAGAAGTATGGTAAGAGCTAAGCAATGGGGGTCAAGTGACTTGCCCAGGGTCACACAGCTAGGAAGTGTCTGAGGCCAGATTTGAACCCTGGACCACAGGTCTCTGGATCTGGCTCTATCCACCATACCACCCAGCTGCCCTGAGATGCTCAGCTCTTTCAGAAGGTGATGCTTAAGTGAATAACTTTTCTCGGGCAACCCAGAGACTTACTGATGGAATTTCCTTATGGACCAAAGCGCCCACCCTCCTTCTTCGTCCCAATTCAGTCACAGCCCATCCAGCAAGTCAAGCTTTTAGGAACCAGCCTGGGGCTCAGGGGCGGCTCCAAGAGTGCTGGGAGGCGCTGCCACCTGGTGGCCAATCTGGGGAAGTGCAGGCCTGAGCCTCCGCCTTCGGGGGAGACGGCCACAGGAGCACGGGAAGGAGCCCCCCTCCGCGGCACCCACGCACCGCCACAGCCACAGCCACACTCAGCCTCACACACTCATACTCACACACTCACACACGCAGTCACACTCACACTCACACACATCCTCACACACTCACACATTTTTACACACACACACACACACTTACCATCACCACACAGCCTCACACTCCACACACACACTCCCACGAAGTCACACTCATATATTGTTTCTAAGACAGAAGGTAAGAGTTAAAAAAACAGTGGTGGGATTTGAACTCACATATTTTGACCCCAAATCTTTCCATTTGGTAACATGGCTTCCTGGTTAAAATGTAATGATTTTCCTTTAAAGTGGCTATTTTTTCTCATCCATCTCAATTTTCCAGAACTTCTAGAAAAGGATGGGGAATCCGAGAAAAAGCGCTTTGAGCTTTGCTGCTTAGAAGTATGATAATTAAAAAAACTTGCTTATTTGGTGGAAATAAAAGTACTGATATTAATAATATGATTCATTATGATAACATGTATCTCCCTGAGTTCAAATTTGGTCTCAGACACTTACTAGCTAGCTGTATGACCCTGGGCAAGTCACTTACTCTGTTTGCCTCAGTTTCCTTATGTGTAAAATGAGCTAGAGAAAAAAAGTGGCAAACCAGTATCGTTGCTAAGAAAACCACAAATAGGGTCACAAATTGTGGAACACAATGGAAAGGACTGAACAGAAACAATAACAATGTCTTTAGAGGATACTGTAAGACATTACCAAGCATTTCCTTCCAACAACTTTGTATCTTAGGTAATGTCTGCCCTAAGGTAAGCTCTTTTAAAAAAAATCTTTACCTTCTGTCTTAATAACACTCTAAGACAGAAGGGCAAGGGCTAGGCAAAGGGGGCTAAGTGACTTGCTCAAGGTCATACAGCTAGAAGTGTGTGAGGCCAGATGTGAATCTTGACTCTGGGTCCCGGCTCTATCCACTGTGCCACCTGGCTGGCCCACCTAAACTAAGCTCTTACAACTACAGACTGTCAGAGCAGAGAGCCCCCCTCCCCCCCCCCCCCGCCCCTTTTTTTTGGTTGAGTATTGTTAGGACTTGTGATTTCATTGCTTTAAGACAATCACTCCTGGTAGGGAAATTCCCTCCAGCAATACAGAGGATCAACTCACAAACAACTTTTAGTCTTTTTAGTCTGTTGAAGAGGGGGTCGGGGTAGGTCCTGAGAGTTTTAGTGAATTTCCCAGGCTCATAAATGTATGAAGCACGACTTGAACACATGCCTTTCTGACTCCAAGGCCCACTTTCTACTACTCTGAAATAATAATAGAAATGCTAACTACAATAATAATAGCTCACCTTGATATGGCATTTTAATGTCTGCAAAGTTTTTTTGTTTTTTGTTTTTGATCCTCATAAGAACCCAGGGAGTAGGTGCTAGTGTTATTCCCATTTTACAGATGTAGAGATAGAGGTGGATAGATGTTTTGGACTTCAGAGTCATTCCAATGGATCTATGATCTCATCAACTTGGATACTGGCTCTAATGATGCGATTCGAATCCACCCATATCTGCTGAAGATGACTTTTTTTCCTTACGTCTCTCTATAAATTCATTTTGGTATTCAGACAATTTGAGCCCAGGTTTGGATAGCTGGTAAATGTTTGGGGCAGGATTTGAACCCTTATCTTTCTGACCCCAAGTCCGGCATTCAATTCATTAAGCCACACAGGCTCTCAAGGGGGCACCTCAAAACACAAGTCAAAGCTAGGAGATACCTTAGATCTTATTATGACTAAGCTGGTTGGAGACACCTTAGAATTGATTATTAGGTGCAGGTAGGTGCCACAGCAGATAGACCACCAGGTCTGGAGTCGGGAGGACCCACGTTCAAAACAGGTTGTGTGATCCTGGACAAGTCACTTAACCCTGATTGTTGTCTAGCCCTTGTCCTTCTGTCCTAGAACTGATACTAAGATAGAAAGTCAGAGTTTGACCCCCGCCCCCCCCCCAAGAATATCAGACTTCAGAACTGATAAATTTGATGGCCAACCATGACTCCAAAGGACTCAAAATACAGAATTGGCAGATAGAGATTTGGATACAATTGAAGTGGGAATTCGTTTTGCTTGTCTATGTATGTTTGCTATAAAGGGTTTGCTCCCCCCTCCCCCCCGTAGAACATGGGAAGAAGCAAGAAGGAGAGAAAATAAACACTGGCCAGCTGAAAATCAAATGAACAAACAAACACGTCAGAGCTGAGAGGGGCCTTAGAATAGGGGATGTCGGGACTGGGAGGGATCTTACAATACTTTCTTCTGCTGGTGGACCACTCCGGAAGACAGTGATCCTCAGATGCTACCTCTAGCACCTGATACTTCGGTTGTGGCTCCTTATACAAGGCGCTCGGGGAAGATAAGACTCATTTTTGGTCCTCATTGCCCAGAGTAACTGTCCACTCCTTGGGGTCGCTACCTTTGGGTCTCACTCCTTTTCTCTCTGTCCCCCAGTTCAAATCTCTGTTGCCATCATCCTCCAGGTCACTGTCTGCCTTTTAAGGAGTTCAGTCCCTGGTGTATGGCTCTTCTCTCAACCTTCCCTCTCTCCCTCATCATTGGGGACTTCAGTATGCATTTTAATGCCTCTCCCAACACTGACCTCTCAGATTATCAGCTGCCTCAGTTCCCAAGATCCTTTATTTACATTTCCTGCTCTAGGATCTCACCTGAGACCTCACCCCCACCTATACTACCTCACAGGCGTTAGGGTTCCATCTGAGAATAATCTATCCTTCGATTTCTCCCTCTCCTCTACTTCTCCTAAACTTATTCTTCTCCTTTACTGCACCTTTCAGTTTTTCCCCTCTCCTAGCCCCAATTCACCCCCCACCCCACCCCCCAGCTATAGAGTCTGCTCTGGCTCCACTTTCTTCCCTAATGTCCTACTTGATCAGCTCAGCTATACTCTGTCCTTTCCCCTCGGTTGTCTCACTACCTTGTCCTACCACCAAGCACACGTGGACACCCCCCAATCAGAATACAGAATCATAGAACTGGAAGGTGGGAGGGGCAGCCGCCTCAGAGATAGTCCAGTCCAACCCTTCCTTGAAAGGTCTTTCAGGTAGAATTTACCTGCCAGGGGGCAGCTGGGTAGCTCAGTGGATTGAGAGCCAGGCCTAGAGATGGGAGGTCCTAGGTTCAAATCTGGCCTCAGACACTTCCCAGCTGTGTGACCCTGGGCAAGTCACTTGACCCCCATTGCCTACCCTTACCACTCTTCCACCAAGGAACTAATACACATAAGTTAAGGGTTTAAATATACATACATACATATATATATAATGAGTGTAGAATTTACCTGCCACATGGTTATCCTCACCAGGCACTTTGTTCACTCCTATTTTGCCCAGTAAGGTGAGGGAAATCTCTGGATCCCCAACTTTGGGGTAATCCTTCCACTCTTCTCTGATTGGCTCTGTCTGCCTGGGAATAATTATTCTAGATGTTGTCCTTTTCCTTTAAGCCTTGATGTCCCCCTCTCTATTCACCAACTTGGCAGAGGATCACACTTCCAACTTTATTGATTCATCCTTTGTGAGCCCCTCATCTTCTCCTTGACTTCCCAGCTCAAAAAGATCTTCCCAGTCCCCCATGGTCTCCTTCGCTCCTACCTCTGAGGAAGAGATGGCTCTTCTCCCTCCCTTGGTGCCAGTTTCTTTCCCCTTTCTCCTGAAGTTTGTCTTTCTGACAATTCCCCTCTCCCTTCTCATCTTTAATCTCTCCTTCCATTGTCTGCAAATACGCCCGGGTCTCTATCAGTTTTAAACAAAGTTGAACAAAGTTTAAACAGTTTAAACAAACAACTCTCCCCCTCCCCGCCCCCCAATTTGGTTGAGCCATTCCCTCAAACTATTGTTCTCTGCTTTCTTTCTTTCAAAGTCCCAATCGGAGAGATCTGCAGCCTCCAGCTGTTCCTTTCACTTTCCCATCTCCCATTCACTTAAACCTCTGCCATTTGCCCTCTGACCACAAGTGGACTCCACACATACTGCTCTTCTCTGGGAGGGCGGGACCATCCTTCTAAATGCTCCAGTTTGGTCATTCTTTATCAGAACTATCTGACCTCTTTTTGCAGGTTTAGCTTGTCTCTTCTAGAAACTCTCCTCCCTTGGTTTTGGGGAGCTGAGGATTCCTCCTGAGTTTCATCCTACCTAACTGTCTCTTCTTTCTTCATCTCTTTTCCTAGACTGTTATTTCTCTCCTGTTTCCTCAGCATGGGCACTCTCCAAGATCCTCTTCTTGGACCCTCTTCTCCCATTATACTTTTTCCTTTGATGGTGTCATCCGCTCTTATGTGGTTAATTCTAACCTAAACCAGTCAATCATTGAGGAGTGATTAAGCCTTAACTGTTGTCAGGCATTGTACTAAGTGCTAGGGTCTCAAAAAGGGGCAAAATCCAGTCCCTGCCTTCAGGGAGCTTCCCTTCTAATAGGGAAGACAGCGTGCACATATAGAAATGGAGCAAGAGTTGCATCTCACACATCTTGTATTGGGGTTACCTGGCAACTTCCGAGAATGTGCATGTCTCAGCTCCCAAAGGTCATGGAGATTAGGAATGATGAAATAATGAACAGTAGACCTAAAAAAGGGACAAGTGACTCTATGCTCTCTCTTTCTCTCTTCCTGTTTGTTGGCCCTTCGAGCGTTTCCTTGGAGGGATGGGGCAGAGACTTGTGGAAGCACATGGTAGGGAAAACATGTCCTGATTAAAGAAGATGGAATTTGAATTTGGGGATACCTCTTGTGTTTTGCTTCTTTCCTGGGTAGAGGGATGGGGTTGGGGGTGGGGATGATCCAGGATTTCTTTATTTTTATTTTTTTAAAAAACTCTCACCTTCCATTTTAGAATCAATACTGTGTATTGGCTCCAAGGCAGAAGAGCGGTAAGGGCTAGACAATGGGGGTTAAGTGACTTGCCCAGGGTCACCCAGCTAGGAAGTGTCTGAGGCCAAATTTGAACCCAGGACCTCCCATCTCTGGGCCTTGCTCTCAATCCACTGAGCCACTTAGCTGCCCCTGATAGCAGGATTTCTTGAGATATAGAGAAGAGAAGAAGAGAGACTTCAAGAGGAATGATCTCAGTCTTCTCAGCTGGGTCTGAGTCAGGGGCCTCAGCTGTGAAAGTGGGAGAAAGGGGAGCTATGAGAAGAACTGAGGGCTGTCATAGAGAATCAATCGGGGATGAGTAAGAAGATTGCTTGATGGTGGTGAGAGCCAGAGGAGCCCTAGTGAGCACATTATACCTGATAATGATTTCGTGCAGTTCTGCTCTCTGCATGTGCAGTGCCCTGCTCTGCCTAGATAACCAGATCGAGGTATCTTGCTCAAATCTTTCTCTTTGGCATCACACCTGAGTCACTGAGCCCCTGGAGGACAAACTCCCTTAGACTTCTTGTGGATATCTCAGGTTCAGGAACTCCAGAGCTTCCTGCCTTCAGATTCCCCTTTGGCTAGTGGGGATTCCACAGTCCTTCCAGTGACCCAGGCTTGTAACCTCACAGATATCCTCACCTCTTCCCCTATTCTTCATATTTTCCAATTATTTGCCAAGTCTTGTCCAATACATTCCATAATATTTCTTGCATCTCCTCCCTTCTCTTCCACCATCTTCATTCCCTCAAAGTCCAAACGATTACAGTGGTTTCCTAAATCTTGGAGGTCACCAAGTCCAACCTCTTTGTTTTACAGATTAGGAAACTGAGGCATGGCAAGGTGAAGTGACTTGCCTAGCCTCATACAGTTTGTGAGAGTATAAGGCAGGATTTTGAATCCAGGTCTTCTAGACTTCAAGTCCAGTGCCCTCCTCTGCTATACCACATTGCCTCCAAACATTAATTTGGCTTGATAAATGATTCAAGTCTAGATCTTTGGTATTTTTTATATGAAATCCATGCTTTCAATTTCATGCTAACTAAAGAAAAACACTTCCATTGAGAAAGCCGAAAAGCCAAGAAATTATAACCTCCCAATTAGTCTACTTGCTTCTGGTTTTTGTCTTTCCAATTTATCCTCATCATAATTACTAACTTGATCTGGCCATAAAAATTTCTTCTTAAAAGTGTTTAGTGGCTCCCTATTACTTCTTAGACAAAATACAAATTTCTCAGTAAAGCCCTTCACAGTAGTAGGCTCTAACTTACCTTTCAGTCTTATCACACACTTTTCTTTCCCCCTTAGGCAATTTACATTCCAGCCAAACTTGCTGGCTTACTATTCCCTGAACTCCACATTCCATCTCCAGCCTCCTGGCATTTGCATAAGTACAGAAAGTATCCTCCTTGCCTGGAATGGACTATTCTAAACCATGTCTCCCTCCCTCCTTTCCTTCCTTCCTTCCTTCCTTCCTTCCTTCCTTCCTTCC
>NW_025364776.1:0-2863 GCF_016433145.1 Gracilinanus agilis | reverse complement strand
CTCTCTCTCTCTCTCTCTCTCTCTCTCTCTCTCTCTCTCTCTTTCTTGTCTTTCCTCCTAAAATGCTCATGATTCTAGCTTTTCTTCATTGTATCTCTTACACCAAACACTAAATCTCAAAACCTCATTTAGAATTGAGGTTAGGGTTTGGAAAAGTTTTCCATTTTTAGAAATTTCCCTACTTACAATCTTGGCCTACAACAAATGTCAGTCAAGAACTTTTGAAAATTGGTGTTTCTCAGCACCTCTCAAAAACTCCTCCCTACCATTCCTGAAGCTCTTATTCTGCATGGTATGTTAGTTAATAGGATATTTATATCCCCTAGTAGCTTATAGATGCCTTGGAGGAAAGAGTTATTTTTAGAGTGAAAAGACTTGCTGGATTGGAACCTGGAGACCTTGGATTTGTTGATCTTTTTAAAAAAGTTATGCCAGTGCCACTGAGCCACTTAACCCCTCTGGGCCTCAGAGAGATTGGATTTATAAAAAACAATGAGATTGGATGATGTGACCTCTATGGTCCCTACAATCTCTAGCTATTAGAATTTTTTACATTTCTTTTTTTTTGGGGGGGGGTGTTTTTCTTTACATAAAAATTTGTTTATTTTGATCTTATCAAACACTAAACAAAGTGCATAGTTTCATATATGTCATGTAACAGAAGAGGAAGTTTCTACATAAAATTGAATATCTTTTATATGGGGCTTGCTTTTCTTTTCAAGTTTATGAAAAATTCAGCATCTATAGCTGCAGTACTGTTCTGATTGTCTATGATCCCTTCTAACTTTGAAGGAGATATTTTCAACTTGAGCAAGAACACATTAGAAAGTGGGGGCATCTCCAGGTTAGAACAGCTACTGCTGCCATCTTACCGGTTCGGAAAGGAACATAGCATCTTGTTTTTTATCTTTGAGGCTCTCTTGCTGAGCACTGAGCTCACTCTGATGGCTTTCATTGGTGTCTGGGGCTCCCTCTGCATCTTGTCTCTTCTCTGGTGTGGGTGAAAATGGCAAGCTCTCGATTTCTTTTTCTCCAGGGTGGGTACTTGGCTCTAGGGAATGATTACAGCTGCATTCCACTATCCTTTCCTTTTCAGCTACTGGTTTAGTTTCTTCCAGAGATTCAGATTTTATGGTTTTTAATTTCTGAGGTACAGAAGCTGTGGGGGAAAACAAATGAGAGATTAGTTAACTCAGTGATTAAACGTCTTGCTTTCATTTCCAACAAATTCCCAGCACAAGGATTGCTGGAAGAATAGCTCTCTCATCTGTAAACCTCAATGAGTTGTCTCCAGAGTTCTCACTTCCATTCTTGTATCCAATTTGTGGTCCCCTTAAATGGACCTACCCCTTGCCTTCTCACTTTTTTTTATCTTTTTCCCTTCTGTCTTCAAAGTCATTACTAAGACAGAAAGTAAGGGTTAAAAAAAAAACAAACAACACAACCCACTCTGAGAACCTTAAATAATGCTAGACATAAGGGGATTGACAGAGACTTGTCCCCTAATGTGAGTCTCACATATTGCCTTGCATAGAACAAGCAATCTGAGAATACATTTTGTTCACTAACTGATTTACTAATTCCTACAGCTCTTCACTAATTCCTACAGCTTTCTAGCTTTCAAAACTCATAAATCAAGAAAAAGGGGCAAAAATATATTCCTCACAAATGGCCAAAAAAATATTCCATGATACCAAAGAAGGAGATTTTGGGTAACTCTCCCTCATCCTATGAAATAAATAGGTCCAGAAAACTTACATGTAAACATTTTAATATATTTATAAAAAGTGTGTATTTTACAAATATAATCTATATGTGAAATATATATTTTAAAAATATTTTTATACCTAAAAACTATTAGTTCTTAGTAAACAGAAAATTCTGTATTTCATGCAACTGAAATAGAGGCCTGCTTACTTACAGGGCTTATTAATAACATAAAAATTACCTGGGGAGTACTCACACACACATATACACCCAAAAGATACAAGCAGATTCATTTATCTCACCACCACCCTTAGGTCCTGGGTTCATTTTGATTCTAGGAACCGATACTGCACATCTAACTTCAGTGCAAAACATCAACTCTATTCAGTCAAAAGGGAATTCAGAATGAGCCTAGGCAGTTAAGGGTTATACAGTTTTATATTGGGTTAGACAAAAGGAGCTAGAATCTTTTTAAAAATGCAAAATGGGGGGGGGGGGCACAGCTGGGTGGCTCAGTGGATTGAGAGCCAGGCCTAGAGATGGGAGGTCCTAGGTTCAAATCTGGCCTCAGACACTTCCTAGCTGTGTGACCCTGGGCAAGTCACTTAGCCCCCATTGCCCAGCCCTTACTACTCTTCTGCCCTGGAGCCAATATACTGTATTGACTCAAGGATGGAAAGTAAGGGCCTAAATAAGTGGGAAAAAAAAAAAAAAAAAGCAAAATGCTGGGCGGTGGGTGGGTGGGTGGGGGCTCAGTGGATTGAGAGCCAGGTCTAGAGACAGGAGGTCCTACATTCAAATATGGCCTCAGATATTTCTTGGCTGTGTGACCCTGGGCAAGTCACTTAACCCCCATTGCCTAGCCCTAACCACTCTTCTGCCTTGGAACCAATACATAGTATTGATTCTAAGATGGAAGGTAAGGGTTTAAAAAAAAGATGGCTCTTCTCCCTCTCCCTACCTCAACTGAAATAGAAGGAATTTGGCCACACTTTTAGGAATATACATTTGATTCTAAGATGGAGGCGAAGGGAAAGAAGGAAGGAAGGAAAAGAAGGAAGGAAGGAATGGAAGGAAGGAGGAAGGGAGGGAGGGAGGGAGGGAAGGAGGGGGGGAGAGAGAGAGAGAGAGAGAGAGAGAGAGAGAGAGAGAGAGA
>NW_025364775.1:0-9003 GCF_016433145.1 Gracilinanus agilis | reverse complement strand
CTAAATAGGTAAATTAATTTGGGTAGAATGGTCATTTTTATTATGTTAGCTCGTCCTATCCATGAGCAATCAATGTTTTTTAATTGTTTAGATCTAGTTTTATTTGTTTGGAAAGTGTTTTGTAGTTGTTTTCATATAATTGCTGTGTTTGTTTTGGTAGATAGATTCCCAAGTATTTTATATTGTCTAGGGTGATTTTAAATGGTGTTTCTCTTTCTACCTCTTGCTGCTGTGATGTGTTGGAAATATATAGAAATGCTGATGATTTGTGTGCATTTATTTTGTATCCTGCAACTTCGCTGAAGTTGTTGATTATTTCTACAAGCTTCTTAGTTGATTCTCTAGGATTTTTTAAGTAGACCATCATATCATCTGCAAAGAGTGATAGCTTAGTCTCCTCATTGCCTATTTTGATACCTTCAATTTCTTTTTCTTCTCTAATTGCTACTGCTAGTGTTTCTAGTACTATGTTGAATAGTAGAGGTGATAAATGGGCATCCTTGTTTCACTCCTGATCTTATTGGGAAGGTTTCTAATTTATCCCCATTGCATATGATGTTTGTTGATGGTTTTAGGTATATACTGTTTATTATTTTTAGGAAAGGTCCTTCTATTCCTATACTTTTCAGTGTTTTCAATAGGAATGGATGCTGTATTTTGTCAAAGGCTTTTTCAGCATCTATTGAGATAATCATGTGATTTTTTGTTTGTTAGATTGTTGATATGGTCAATTATGTGGGTAGTTTTCCTAATGTTGAACCATCCTTGCATTCCTGGTATAAATACCACCTGATCATGGTGGATGATCCTCTTGATCACTTGCTGGAGTCTCTTTGCTAGTATTCTATTTAAGATTTTTGCATCTATGTTCATTAGGGAGATTGGTCTGTAGTTTTCTTTCTCTGTTTTTGATCTACCTGGCTTTGAAATCAGTACCATATTTGTGTCATAAAAGGAATTTGGTAGGACTCCTTCTTTGCTTATTATATCAAATAATTTGTATAGTATTGGGATTGGTTGCTCTTTGAATGTCTGATAGAATTCACTTGTGAATCCATCAGGCCCTGGCGATTTTTTCTGAGGGAGTTCTTTGATGGCTTGTTCAATTTCTTTTTCTGATATGGGATTATTTAGGTATTCTATTTCTTCTGCTGTTCATCTAGGCAATTTATATTTTTGTAAATATTCATCCATATCTACTAGATTGCTATATTTATTGCCATATAATTGGGCAAAATAGTTTTTAATGATTGCCTTAATTTCCCCTTCATTAGAGGTGAGGTCTCCCTTTTCATCCTTGATACCGTCAATTTGGTTTTCTTCTTTCCTTTTTTTAATTAGATTGACCACTATTTTGTCTATTTTATCTGTTTTTTCAAAATACCAGCTTCTAGTCTTATTTATTAATTCAATAGTTCCTTTACTTTTGATTTTATTAATTTCTCCCTTGATTTTTAGTATTTCTAATTTAGTTTTCAACTGGGGATTTTTATATATTATATTCCTGGGGGTTGTCTTTTCAGGGTCTAGTATAGAGGGTGATCTATGGATCCTTTCAATGTCTATATTGCCCTCCTGTTGTAGAACTTCAGGGCAATTTTGCTGAATAATTTCTTTTAGTATGGAGTCCAAATTTCTATTAATTTCTCTTAATTTCTGCTTTTCCAGTAAGACCAATGATTCTCAGATTGTCTCTTCTAGACCTGCTTTCTTGGTCTGTCACTTTCTCATTGAGATATTTCATGTTCCCTTCTATTTTATCAGTCTTTTGACTTTGTTTTATTTGTTCTTGCTGTCTTGAGAGCTCATTAGCTTCTAATTGCTCAATTCTAGCCTTTAGGGACTGGTTTTCCTTTTCAATCTGGTCATTTCTGGTGTTCAACTTGCTTATCAGTTCATTTGATTTCTGAGCCTCACTTTCCAATTGTAAACCCAGGTTAATATTTCTTACCTCACATAAACTTGTGGGGTGCTTGAGTCAAGCTTGGAAGGGATATAATCCTGAATCAAGGAAACTCCTTGAGTCTATTTTTTCAGTCAATGCATCAGATAAACTTGCATTGATTGTCCACTGGGTGCAGAATCTTGCACTTGGCCCTGAGGGAAATAGGAGGAGCTCTAGAGACAAAGAAACCAGGCTCATGGTAATATTTCATATATATATATATATATCTTTCCACAATGTACATTGCTTGCTTTATGGGCTTTATAATGGCATTCATTGTTTTAAGATGTCTAGATCTGCAGTAGTGAATCACACATAATTCCAATACTATGAGAAGGAAATAGGATTAGCTCTTTAAAGGATCCCTGCATGGTGATCTTGCTGCCATAAATTGTCATGTATCTTTGGAAGAAAACCTGGATTCTCAGAAACTGGCTATGATTCGTTGTGGCTCCTCTGTACTTACAGGTTGGCTAGTCCTGAGCATGAGCAGTGAGTTAGGGACTCAGGAGGAAGCAGTGGTAGGGAATAAAGAGAGGAACCTGAATCCAATTGGATTAGGCAGAAACGACTTTTCCTATGAAATCAATCATAGCAAAGTGAGCAAAATGGCAGATGTGCAATAGCCAAGAAGCCAGAAATGGTCTCATCTAAGACTTGGAAATTTTAGTCTTGGATTCCACTAAGGACAAACTCATCATTAGTGTAAAAAAAAGTGCAAAAAGTTAGAGGAAATCTGCTAACAGCTCTGAGGTTAAGATTGTCAGCTGAGATGGGGTTTGGGTACCAGACTATAGGGAGAGTAGGAGGCCAGAGTCTCAAAGGCATTATTGGGTTTAGAGAACCTTGGGTTGGGAATGATATTCAAGTCATAGTAGAATGAGTTTCAGAAGCTTAGGCTTATATGGGAGCAAAGATCAGAGAGTCCAGCTGAAAGAAGAGAAGGTTGTCATGAACTCCAGGTTGGGAGGGGAACTGGGTCTCAGGGCCTGTTGACTTAAAAGTGGGTTTCAGAACTTAGGGGAGTGACGAGTTAGGGTTTCAAAGATAGAGAATAATGTCACAGCATCAGGATGGAAGGTCACTGGGGAGAGAGGGAGTCCAGGATGGGAAGGAAATGAGGGCTGGAAAAGAAGTGGGGAATTGGGACCTACAAATGAAAAAGGGAATGAGAAGTAGGGCTCCAGATGAGAAACAGAGTAGGGTTAGAGGCCCAAGACTAAGATGAGACTGGGTGTTAAGAAAATAGCTAGAAAGCTCAGTAGATTGAGAGCCAGCCCTGGCCTCAGATACTTTCTCGCTGTGTGACCCTAAACAAGTCACTTAACTCTCAATGTCTAGCCCTTACCACTCTTACCACTCTTCTGCCTTCAACCAATACAGTATTTGATTCTAAGATGGAAGGTAAGGGTTTGAAAAAAGAAAAAAAGAAGATAGGCGATAGGGTAGGTAAGGGTAAGAGATCTCTAGCTGGGAGGGAAGTGGTAAAGGTTTTTTTTAGTAAAAAGACTTAACAATTGTTAAAATATATGGGATGAGTGAGAAAGGAGAATCAAGGTTGATATTGAGTAACTGAATAGATAATGGTGCCCTTGACAGCAATTGGGAGAAATTAAGTAGAGTTGAGGTGTGAGATTGAAAAGATAGTGAACTTTGTGGACATTTTGAATCTGAGGTGCCTATAGGACATTATTAGAGACGAGGCTAACTCCAATACTCTTTTAGTTCAGGTTCCAAGTTGGGATAAAAATGAAACACTTGCAAATCACTCCAACAAACAAGAGGAGATTTACCCTGCTCAAATATAGCAAGGATATGCAACAAGGATACAGTGGCACTGAATTTCTCTGGATGGTATCTTTTTTGTCTCCATATACAAACTGATCTGGTCAGCAAGGCAAGGATATAGTGACTTATGTGGTCTTCAGAAATTCACCAAGTTGGAGATGCTCTAATTCTATATTAGTGTAGTTATATAATTGTTAGGATAATAATCTTATTATTGGGATAACTTGATCATTCTTTAAAATCTCATCAGCTTTGAAACTCTATCTTATCACAACCCTCAGCCTCTCTGAAGAATGGGACCATGAACTCTAAACCTCCACTTAAGCAAAGAGTTCAACTTACTCTGCTTTTCACACCTTGCTTTTCCTCCCACCTCCTTCTTTCTTCCTCTCAGAATATTTATGCAGCTGTAAATTAGTGGTTCCAATTATATATACACACACACATATATATAAAATATAATATGTCATCATCATCGTCACTCTGTCCTCCTTGCACATAATGTGAGATAAGCAAAAGTAAATTCTAACCATGAAGGAAATTTTATAAATCCACACTGGCCAATGTGACAATCAGACCAATATAAAGTTCTGGGAGATGATCAGTAATGAACATGATAAAGACCTCAATGGCACCTATCATGGGAAAAGTAACCTGCAGTTGGATCAGATCTGTCTACTACAATGAGGCCCTTGGTAGCAAATATGTTCTCCAGGCCATATTGGTTAATATTGAGCCTGAGACCATGGACTCTATTCATGCTGGACCTTTTGACCAGATATTTAGGTCAAACAACTTTTTCTTTGGCCAGTCTGGAACAGACAACAGTTGGGCCAAAGGCCATCAACCTGAAGGGGCAGAGACAGGGGATTCAGTCTAGGATGTGCTGAGCAAGGAGATAGAGAGCTGGGATTGCCTGCAAGGCTTCAACCTGAGTTACTACTCACTTGCTCGAGGCAAGGTTCTGGATGGGCACTCCTGCTCATCAGCAAGATCTGCCAGGAGTACCTTGATTGCATCATGAATATCTTTATCTTGGTTCCTTAACCCAAGGTCTCAGATATAATCCTTGAGTCTTACAGTGCCATGCTCTCTTTCAGTTAGTGGAAAACCCAGATCAAACTTACTGCATTGATAATGAAGAGCTCTATAATATGTTTCCAAACTTTCAAGGTGGCTACACCAACCTATGGTGACCTCAACCATGTAGCCTCTACTACCATGAGAACTATTACCATCTGCCTTTGCTTTCTTGGCCAATTTAATGCTGACCTCTGCAAACTGGCCATATACATGGTCCCTTTCCCTTGACTCTTCTGCAACTGTGGGAGCCAGTAATACATTGCCCTAGTCATACCTGAGCTCACCCCACAGGTTTTGATGCCAAGAACATGATGGCAGCATGTGACCTGTGCCATAGGTGATGTCTCACTCTTGCTGCTGTTTTCCATAGGTAGATGTCCTTGAAGGAAGTAGATGAAGAAATGTTCAATATGCAGGGCAATAGTAGCTACTTCTTTGAGTGGATTCCCAACAATATTAAGATTGAGGTCTATGATATTCCACCCCGTGGATTCAATATGGCTATCACCTTCTTTGGCAACAGCATCCAGGAGTGCTGCAAGCACATCGCAGAGCAATTTATTGCCATGTTCCACTGGAAGGTCTTCCTCCACTGGTACACAGGGTAGGGGATGGACAAGAATGGAGTGATCCTGTTTCTGAGTAGCAGCAGTACCAGAATGCCACTGCTGAAGAGGAGGATGCCAATGAGGAGTCATAGGAGGAAGCCTAAGAGAGATACACTGCCTAAGAGAGATACTCAGTCTTCTCTACTCTCCCAACATTCTTTCCCCATCACCCTTTTCTTGAGAGATATGTATTTTCTGCCTCCAAATTTTTTCTCTCCTTCTTCTTTGAGGGTGCTAACCTCTTTTTATTCTGTTCTTCCTTATGATCTGTCCCTCTAGAAATATACTTTCTGCTTCCCCACATTCAGATTTCTCTTCAAGAAGCAGGATATCTCTAACCTAGGGCCTCAGTTTAGAGGCTTTCGTGCTCACTAATTGCCCTGAACTAAAATGGTGATCCAAAAGGAAAGTTTCAGAATTCTTTGACTTCCTTTGTATGATATCCTTTTCATATTCCTAATTGAGAGAGTTTTCTTGGTGGATGTTTGGGGGGAAGAGAGGAAATGGAGTGTTCTGTTCCATAAAAGTCTGCTGGGGGAGTCAGGCTTTTTATTCTATCATTTCTAGATACTCCCCAGCTTGTCCTAGTCCTATTTCTAGGCACCCTTCTCCTCCCCCGCTTCCCCCACCCCCACCACTTTCTTTCTACTTCTCAGCTTTGGGGGGAAGTTTTGACAGAATTATTTCCCCATTTTAGTTTCTCTTCTGAGTGTTCATTTTTCTTTGGAGAGATCTGTACCTCCCTTTGCCAGGTGGGGTCCCTACTCAGTTCTTAGCCACCTCTCATTTTGGGACCCAGTCTACCCTTCCCTAGTCTGAGAAGTAAGAAGAGAGAATTGCTTCAACTCCCAAAATTCCAGAAAAGTCTCTCATATAGGGAGGATTTCAATTATCCCTACCCCCCCCCCAAATCAATTCTTTCCAAGAGGAGAGAGCAGGAATAACAAGACAACACTACCCCTCCTTAGTTTTCTCTTATTCTTTCCACTTCTGCATTCTATCTTTAGCTCTCCCCCTCCCACTTCCTATGTTTCTGTTTTATGTTGAACTTATTGCATTTTTTTGTATCGAAAAGATAACACTCCAGAAACAGAAAATAAACAGGAAATGAAGAAAAGAAAAAAGAAGAGAACTCAGTGCAGACCTCTTAATTCTGCCTGATGACACTACTTTGGGACTTTTCTGATTAACTTCTTCACTAGGCTCTGAATCAGGACCTATTTCTCCTTCCTCTCTCCACTTTTCAGCTTTCTTTTGTGTATTGTATTCTCCCATTAGATTGTAAACTCCATGAAGACAGGGACTGTCTATCTTTTTTTATACTTGTAGACCCAGTATTTAGCACAGGGCCTGGCACATAGCAGGCACTTAATAAATACTGTTTGCTTGCTTGCTTGATTTATGCCTTGAGGTGACCAGGAAGAAGTGTTAAGGAGGCAAGAGTTAATCGAATCCAAGGGATAACTTTGTTGTCTTTTAGGGAAAACTAATTCCTGCTTCAGGGAACTGGGAAAACTTTGTTTTCTCACATTTCTCCTCCATGGTGGCAAGGTCCTAAGGATCTTCTAAAAGACCATCTGCCATTTAAGTGCTTTTACTGGACAATCCTCCTGACATATAGGACAATTCTTCTGGCAATTATGCTAAATTCAAAAGAATTCAATCTTTTTTAAACAAACAAACAAACAAACAAACAAACATATCTTTACCTTCTGTCTTAGAATTGATATAAATACCCATTCCAAGGTAGAAGAGTAGTAAGGGCTAGGCAACTGGGGTAAATTGACTTGTCCAGAGTCGCTCAGAAAGGAAATATCTGAGGCCACATTTGAACTCAGGTCCTCCTCATTCCAGGACTGGCACTTTATCCACTGAGCCACCTAACTGCCTTGATTGGATCCCTTTTGAGAGAGTTTAGAATCCATATATTCAGATTGGGTCAGGAGTTTAGGGATTCACTGGGTTAATGCTATATCCTAGAATGTTGACACACAAGAGAGGAAAGAAACAACAATGCCTATGGAGTGACTACAATTAGAAAAAGAATTTTAGAATTTTCTCCTGGTTGAAGCCTAAGAAGCCTAAACTGTTCCTTATTCTGGCCATACTTTGGTGCCAATTTCAAGCGCCTCTCAAAACCTGGTCTTTATGGATAGAAATTTCCAGAAACATGATCCTTGCATTGTCATGAGTCTTTGGGATGTGACCTCTAGACAGCCTGATGAAATAGGATTTGCAGTTCTCAGAAGAGAGAATTAGAGGAGGCTTCAGCACCAGAGGTTTGAAGTTTTGGAGCAGTGCTGTAGTGAGTGGGTCAGGGAATCAACTAGCAAGGAGCAGTCGGATTATCTTGCTGCAATGAGGGTCCAGTGGATATATTTTTGTTCAGTTATTTCAGTCAAGTCTCACTCTTCATGTCCATTTGAGGTTTTCCTGGCAAAATATTGGTACAGTTTGTCATTTGCTTCTCGGACTCATCCCTGCCAACAGTATATTAATATTTCTGTTCTCTCATTGCCTCTAACATTGGTCAGTTTCCTTTTTTTTTTTGTCATCTTTGCCAATCTGATGAGTATGAAGTAGAACCTCACAATTGTCATAATATGCATTTTTCTAATTATTTGTGATTTGGATCATTTTTTTCATTTGCCTATTGACATCTTAGATTTATTCCTATGAAAACTGCTTGTTCATATCCTTCGAAGTATCTACTGGGAAATGACTCTTATTTTTTAAATCGAGACTAAGTTTCTTATAAATCTTGGAAATGAGACTCTTATCAGAAAAACTCCTTGCAAAGACTTTTCCCAATTAACTGAAACCCTTTATTTAACTCAGGAGGAAACTTAGAACCAGAAAGGATAAGCAACCTACCTCAGGTCCCCTGATTCCAAATCCAGTGCTTTATGTATTACCTTCCTGAGAAGTAGTCAATTTAGTTCATACCTAAAGAGGACTCTCCTCTACAAGTACTTCCTGGTACCAGCCTTTCTAACACTTAGTTACATAAAAGATGAATTTGTTTAATACTAAATGATATAAAAAGAAATTTAGTGAAATAAATGCAGGTTAATTTCTTCACCACAAATGAGCATCCAGTCTCTTCTGGAAAATTTTTAGTGTTGGAGAATTCACTTCCTTATCAGTGAAGTACATTCCACTTTAGGATAACTCTAATAGTTGGGAGATTTTGTTTACTTTTTTTTAAACCCTTACCTTCCATCTTGGAATCAATATTGTGTATTGGTTCCAAGGCAGAAGAGTGGTAAGGGCTAGACAATGGGGGTTAAGTGACTTGCCCAGGGTCACACAGCTGGGAAGTGTCTGAGGCCAGATTTGAACCTAGTACCTCCCATCTCTGGGCCTAACTCTCAATCCACTGAATCATCTAACTGCACCATAGATTTTACTTAATTTGAATGAAAATAAATCTTTTTGAAACATACCTCTTGTTTTTGGTTTGAGGGGTTATATTTCCAATTATGAAAATACATATTTAATTCCTAGTATAAATTAATATAATATATAAAACATAAATCAATATTATATGTGAAATATAATATAAATAAATAAAATATA
>NW_025364774.1:0-4656 GCF_016433145.1 Gracilinanus agilis | reverse complement strand
TATATATATATATATATATATATATTGCTTGTTTGCTGCCTAGTCAATTGGCACTTTTTAGCCCATCATTGAAGAGCTCTCTTTCATGAAGGAGAATGGCCTCTTTTTACTCCAACCTTCTGATTCCAGGTTTTGTTTATTTGAGTGAGTCATCATTTTTTTGCCTCACACAGATGGGGCCTCATCGATTTCAACCTCATCTTGGTATAGGTTGTAAGACATTGATCTAAACTTAATTTTTGCCATACTCTTTTCCAATTTTCCCAGCAGTTTTTGCCAAATAGTGGGACCTTGAAGCTTATTCAAAGGAGAAGGGAGAATGCATATTGAAGTGGTGACATGGTCAGATCTGGCATCCACTATAGGCAAGGCACTGTATTTTTCTTTTTAGGACCATTGATTTGGAGCTGGAAAGGTCCTTAGTAGTCATTCACCCTGCAGCCATGAGAGAATAAAAAATTGAAAACCAAAGGTGGTCAAGCTTCATCCTAAAATCATATATATTATAGAAGTGACTTATTTAAAAAACCCTTACTTTCTTCCTGGTAACATCTCTAGGACAGAAAAGCAAGGGTTAGGCAAACATAAAAGGGTTAGGTGACTTGCTCAGGATCACACAGCTAGGAAGTATCTGAGGCCAGATTTGAATCTTAAGTCCTCTTGGCCTTAGGCAGGGCTCTCTCCACTGCATCAACTAGATGCCCTTATAGACATGATCTTAATCATCAATGAAAAACACTGAATGTTCAACAAAGGAGAGGTATTCCTGCAATGACAAAAACAAAAACAGATAAGAACAGATGGATGCCTCAAACCACAGACCCTTAAGAAAGATCAATAAATAGTATTGGATGGAGTTGCAATCACCCCATCCTATTTAGCCTACATACATTCGTTCGATCAAGCAATGAAAGATATAGATTTAGTACAGAAAATCATAGGATAGAGTGATATTGACAAGAATAGTGTTTGGACAGGCCAAAGAGACTGAGGTATTCTATGTGGGTCATCTATAATATATTGAACCATTTCAGGCCCTTAGAGATTTGAACAAGCAGAGAGAGATGAGAGTGCTCTGACTAAACTCCAAAGAATGAATCAATTTTTGAGGAGGGGTGGTAAAAGAATTGAGCCCTTGATCTTAGTCTCCCTCCTATTTCCACAAGAGGAGGGACTTGTAAACTTTGGAATTCTGGAGGATTTCTTATCTTCCCATTGATATCCTGGCAGCATCCCTGGATCAGCTGAAGGCAAGGTCTGCAAGGGTAGACTAAATGAAGATTCTAAGCACTACAGAAAAAAATACAAACATCTTATTCAAAGGGAATCTTTTTTTAAATTTTTAATTAAAAAAAACCCCTTACCTTCTGTCTTAGAATCAATACTAGATATTGGTTCCAAGGCAGAAGAGTGGTAAGGGATAGGCAATGGGGGTTAAGTGACTTGCCTAGGGTCACATAGATAGGAAGTGTCTGAGGTCAAATTTGAACCCAGGACCTCCTGTCTCTGGGCCTGACTCTCAATTCACTGAGCCACCCAGCTGCCCCCTCAAAGGGAATGTCTTAAGGATTCCAATAAAAGAGTTTTTAGGAGTCCTAAATTAAGTCTTCTTCTATACAGCCTCTCTGAGTTTGAGGCTTTGGTGGGGGATATTTCGTTCTGATTTTTTCTTATTTTATTACTTTAATAAATTAACTACCTAAAAGTTAATTTTTCCTGGTTGATTAATGATAATCAACTGATAAATCATGGTAGGAAGGACAGTGGTGGGAGCTCATCAGTTAAATTATTAGAAAGACACTTTTCCAATTCCCTCATACACTAAGGAAATGTAGCAGCCACACTGTGGGGACCTACTCATCAGTGTTAGTGGGAGCTGAGATAGTAGCTCTAGAGATCATTTTTGATTCATAAAAGACAAGATAAATGATGAAACCATTTAACCTAAGTTTGGAGGTTTATTTTTTTTAAGGGAGAAGATTGATCATGGTCAGTATAGGTGAAAGATTGGGCCACACAATCTGGAACACAAGTAGCCATGTGATGCTATCTCTACCCAACATTACTTCCTTTGTGAATTAATATTTCTAAGATTGATGCACAGTAGGAAAAAAAGGGATGATGGGGCAAGGTCTATAAGAGCAATAATATTGAAATTTGTCAGAAAAGGGAACTCAGCCAGTTGTGGTGGCTCATGTCTGTAATACTTGCTACTGAGGAAGCTAAAGCTGGTGGATCTCTTGAGCTGGGGAGTCCTGAAGTGGGGTAAGTAGATTAAATGTTCTTTCCCACTGGCATGAATACTGTGAACCTTCAGAAAGAGAGAGGTGCACCAGATAGTCCAAGGAGAAGAGAAATGGCAGAGGTTGGAAACAAAACAGGTTAAAGCTCCCACGGAAATCAGAGTGGGATTGGCTCTCTTGAGTAGTCTGGCTACTTCCAATCTGGGCAAGATTGGGAAACCTAGTCCTTTAAAAAGAAAAGGAGGAAGGAACCCAAACTCAGTATTTCCAAGTTTTGACCCCATGAGGAGCACAGAAAGAATAAAAGAGTAATGAACAATGGCATAGCTAACGATGAAGAGGATAAATTTGAAGAATACACGAGAAAGGAAATCAAAAAGAAAAAGCAAAATTTTTTTAAAAGCTCTAATAAATAAAAAGAATTGAGGGGGAGGAAAGGAGAGAAGATTTTGAACTAACCTCTTACTTAACGGGTAGGGGAAAGAAATGGGACAAAATAGCAAAAGAAATAGATAAATAAATTCAAAAGAAAGAAAAATCAATAATTGAAGTAAAATAAACACTAAGGGAAAGGGTTGACTAATGGGGGTGAGAGAGGGAAAGATAACCTGTGGAATCAGGTTAACATCAAAGTAGTTTAATGAGAGAGAAAACTACTGCCTTAAAAGAGAAAGGAGAAAAAAATTTAAGACATACTAAAGAAATGGATGAAAAAAAATCAACCACATGATACTGACAACTAAACAATCCTATAAAAGAATGGTAGACTTTATAATGAAAAATATCTAACAATCTGTTACATAAAAGAAAAGGATGGGACTGGAGCAGTGATGTCATTATTATAGAAAACTCATGAGATGAAGAAACTTCCTGTACCAACACAGTACACAACCTTCTCTGTAACCTATAGTTTCAAAGTTATCTAGAACAGTGGCATCAAATATGAATGCTACAATACTCCTAAATATAATAAGATTTTATTTACATATCGATATTTATATATACATATCAATATGTATCCATTTTAAAACTAAGTCACTGTGTGTCCTGAAGGGACCCTTATGTGTGGATTAATGGCCCCTATTTCTATTTGAATTTGACATCAATGATACTAAAGGATTGAGAGGTTAAGTGACTTGCTCAGGGTCACACAGTCAATGTAAGTCAGAGGTAGGACTTAAACCCAAGTATTAAATAAATCTCAAAAGCACACACACAATCAAAATGAGAAGCTGTAACAAAATTTGCTATGCATTAGGTGAATCCAAATGAAAATAGAAATTGCAATCAGACTCTTGGGCAAAGCTAGAATAAAAATTCATAATATCAATATAATAGGGATCTCTAATCTGTGGTTTCAGTTTTCCATGGTCATCCTAAGCACTGGAAGTGCCAGAAGTCTGCTCAGAGGCAGTGGTCTGCCCAGGCACTGGTCTATTCTGCTTCCACTTCCACTTTCTCTTAGGTTTTTTTTTTGGGGGGGGGGACAGGACACCAAGCCCAGGGTCAGGAGTGAGGGAGAGAGAGCATATGCATACGGGGTCAACATGTGTTTGCTTATATCCATGGATTCAGCCACCTGCAGTAGGTCTTCCAAATATGGGGCCCTACTGTAGAGAGAAACAAAGAAATTGTATTTCATTTCAATGAGCCATAGACAATGAGTAGGTAAATATGTGCACCAAAGGGTATAATATCTACATTCATTAAGGAAAAGCTAATTTAATATTCTACTCTTGAAGCTGAAAAAAAATTAACAAAGATAAACAAAAGAGAAAAGATAGCAATGAACTAACTGTTGGAGAACATAGAGCTGAAAGGATTATGGCATTTTCTGAATTGGAAAATTAAAGAATATTTCTTAGCACCACATGGTGCCTTTACAAAAATAAACCATGTACTAAGAAACAGAGAAGTTATAGATAATTGTAAAAAAGCAGTGATATTAAACATATCTTTTACAGATCATCACACAAAATAATAATAGTTGGATATTACCAAAAGACACAAATGTAAATGTAGACTTAATAATGGCATTATGGAAAATGAGAAGAAAGTGGAGATGATGCAAAAATTCAGAGATAATGAAATTTTATTTTAAGAACAACCATAGAAAAACAAATAGTGTGTGAGATTTTGTCAAGTATTCTATTCTCCATTAAAATCTAAGCAAATTCTATCTATAGCATTTACAGGATCTATAAGTCTAGTAACCTCTGAAACAGGAAATTAAATTAGTTTAGCTTGACCTGTCATTGATGAAGCAATGCTGACTTCTTGCAATCATTGCTTAATTTTCTCCCTCCCTCTCTCCTTTCTTCCCTCCCTCCCTCCTTCCTTCCTTCCTTCCTTCCTTCCTTCCTTCCTTCCTTCCTTCCTTCCTTCTTTCCTTCCTTCCTTCCTTCCTTTCTTC
>NW_025364773.1:0-4139 GCF_016433145.1 Gracilinanus agilis | reverse complement strand
GTATTATATTATTTATATAATTATATGATATACATTAATATAGGTTGCTTATATATATTATTATATATATTAACCAGCAAGGTTTGTAGTGATAGTGGTAGGAACAAATTTCTCACTCCTTACAGGGCAAATCTCCATTAACTGGTAGTTTTTCTCCACCCATGAGACTCTGGGATCTGGAAATGATTATAAGCTCCAATGGTATCACTCCCCCCTCTAAAAGATTCAGCCTAAGGAGCATATTGAACCCTTCTCTTTGTTGGAAATAGGTGTATCTGTGGATGGAAAGTCAGGCCTGGAGCCAGAAAGACCTGAGCTCAAATTGGTTCTCAGATGCTTATTTAGCTGTGTGACTCTGAGCAAGTCACTTAAGCTCTGTTTCCCATAATCCACTAGAGGAGAAGGAAATGGCAAACCACTCTGGTACCTTTGCCAAGTGGGTCTCCAAGAGTTGGATACAACTGAACAACAATATCTTCACTCACTAAAACTCTTCATTTGCTATTCTTACCCAGTACTGTGTTGATTATTGGGCCATGATTGAGGCAAAGCCAAGTAGGAATGCAGAACTCAGAATGAGGAAATTTGAGGTTTTGAGCCTATTACTGAATGTGGAAGACTCTTTGGGTTCTATTCTCTGTAAGGGACTCATGACCATCTGGGCAGCAGCAATCAAAGAAAGAGATAGACAGACAGACAGACAGAGTGAGATAGAGAGACAAAGAAAGATAGATAGGGAGAGACAGACAGAGACAGACAGAAACAGGGACAGAGAGGGAGAGAATGTCTGTGTGTAGAGGGGAAGTTAGAGTACCAGGCCTGTAGTCAGGAAGACTTGTCTTCCTGAGTTCAAATATGGCCTTAGACACTTACTGGCTGCCTGATCCTGGGCAAGTCATTTAATCTTGCTTGCCTCTGTTTCCACATCTGTAAAGTGAGCTGGAGAAGGAAATGGCAAATAACCCCAATGTCTCTGCCAAGAGAATCCTGAATGGGGTCACAAACTGAACAACAGAGGGAAAGTAGAGAATTTCCCCAGAAGTCAGTAGGGCAGGAGGCTAGTGGTTCACAGTATTCTGTGCCACTAATACTTTCTAGAGGGAGGAAGGAAAACAGTGGCTAAAAGCCCAAGACACTCTGCCCAAAGGCTTAGCTTTCAGGGGACATGACTTCTCTGGTTTGGCCACATCCCAGACCCATTAGTTTCATCCAGAAGCATAAATTCCTTCCTCTTCCCTACTCTACTCTAGGATCTAAGGGAGGGCTGCCTGGGCCTCCCATTCTGGTTCCCTGCATCAATACAGATTTTATATTATATCTAGCTACAGAGAGAGGATAGGGAAATGGTAAGTCTTTGGATTCTGTCCATTTCAGGGGCACTGGGCCACCCCAAAGTCCTATGACCTGGTCTCAGGGTGCTACTGAGCTAGGGAGGTAAATGTTCAAAGCTGCCACAGACTGACCTCATTTCAGGCACCACTGTGCATCTCAGCATCTGTTGCTTGCTGTGTTGGTGCAGATGGGCTGCCAGTGAGCTAAGTGTATGCGAGGGAGGGGGTGCCAGAGGAACCCCTACCCGACAGGAGTGTGGGGGCAGAAGAGACAGGCAAAGAAGGGGAAGAGGCAATGGGGGAAGGGAGCAGTTGGGATTTAGAACTGCATATATAACATTCATAAGTACCACATGGTACTAAATGCTGATTCTCCAGGAAAGTTATTGGGGAAGGAAAGATGCAGAGAGGGAAAAAGAAGATCTGGGCAGTGCCAGCAAACACCTTGGATTGGGAAGCCCAAGAACCGGGCTTGAGGTCCAGCTCTGCTATGCACTAAATGCATGACCTCAAGAAGGTTAGTTCCCCTTTCTAGGGCTCATTTTTCTCCTCTATAAAATGAGGAAATCGAATTCAGGGATCTCTGAGTTTCTTGTTAGCTCTAACATTCTATGATCCTGTGAAATACAGAAGCCTTAAGTAAACAGATGTCTAACCATCTGTGGGAGCTTTTCTACTGGGGAGTAACTGATAACAGCAGGGTAAGAATAGTTGCTTAGATCAAAAGTTCTTAACTTGGGGTCCAGGGATAGATTTGGGAGGGGGGATTGTGAACTTGGAAAAAAATGACAGCTTCTCACTAACCTTGAACTGAAATTTAGACTTTTCTTTAATAATAAATATAGTCAACAAACATTCTGAGATCTATAGTCTTCACTATAAGAAGGTCCATAAAACAGAAAAGTGAAGACCCCTTGCCATAGATTAATTTCTCCCTTCTTCTTAATGTATTTTCCTGTTTGTAATGTCAACTAATCCCTCCACTCCCTGCCCCCCAGATAATTCTAAATTTAAGTGTTTAAGGGATTTGCTCAATGTCACATTGAATGGTTTGCTTGTCCACCAACACTGCCTATTCTTCAAATATCTGATGAGTGTGAGGGCCACCCCAGGACCTTCAGCTACCTAATTCTGTCACATTTTGGTGACCACAATGTCAGAATCAAGTCTGGAGATTTTCTACACATAAATCTACCCTCAACCTCCTCATCTTCCCTGCTTCTGCCTGGTTGCTTTTGGTACACTATTGCTTAAACAATTTACCCACAAGAACTTAAGAACAATATATATATATATATATTATATTTAATGAGTAGCACATATAGTGCTCTCTTTTTTTTTTTAAACCCTTGTACTTCGGTGTATTGTCTCATAGGTGGAAGATTGGTAAGGGTGGGCAATGGGGGTCAAGTGACTTGCCCAGGGTCACACAGCTGGGAAGTGGCTGAGGCCGGGTTTGAACCTAGGACCTCCTGTCTCTAGGCCTGACTCTCACTCCACTGAGCTACCCAGCTGCCCCCAAGAACAATATTTTTGATAGTTGTTACCACATCAAATTCTCATAATTTCCAAGGTACATGGAACAAACAGTTTTCAAAATATAGACATCTAGCAGAAGAGAGAAAAATCATGTGGGCACAGGATGAGGGGAAAGTTATCCCTGTTGTCCTGCTGGAGTGGCATTGAGGATATTTTCAATGAGTCTACAGAGGATGAGCTCACATCTTAATACTTTTATTAGCTACAGAAAGCAGTTATCTTATCCACTTGTAGATAGAATACTGCATAGAACTCTCAATAGAAAAGAATGCTGACAGAATAGTGTTTTGTCCCAAAGATCATTTCAATGTAAAATCTATAAAAAAAGATAAGATAATAATGGTGATGATGACAATGATGATGATGATGATAAACAATTAATGCCTACCACATCCTTTTGGAATTTTAAAATGGGCCACTAGAGATTCATAATATTTCTTTAAAAATCTGTATAATAGGGGCAACTAGGTGGCTCAGTGGATAGTGGCCTAGAGATGGGAGATCCTGGGTTCAGATCTGGCCTTAAACATTTCCTAGCTGTATGACCCTGGGCAAGTTACTAAACCCAAATTGTTTAGCCCTTACCACTCTTATTCATTGGAACCAATTCTTAATATTGATTCAAAGACAGAAGGTAAGGGCTTAAAAAAATTGGTACAATATTAATAAAACAGAGAGCCTGCCAACTTAAGGCATCTACAGAAAGATGAACATTTTCTCATCCAAAAGGAGGACAAGGATTAATAGAATTCTGAGAGCACATGATAAACAAGTAAAAAACCTACAGAAAAACTTCTGGAATAGACAGACATCACTTCAAGTGGTTGTAAAGAGAGTTAAGTATGTTCCATTGATTTGTTGACTGTAACTCAAAGTGATTTACCTCTTTGAGGCATCTAGGTGGCACAGTGAATAGAATGTTGGATGTGAAGTGTGGAAGACTTGATTTTGACTCCTGCCTCATACTTTTGCTAGCTTTGTGTCTCTGGCAATTTATTTAACCTCTTTGAACTTCAGTTTCCTCATCTGTAAAATGAGGGTGATAATAGCACCTACCTCCTAGGGTTGTTTTGAGGATCAAATGAGATAACTTGTAAAGCACTTTGCAAACCTTAAAGTGCTATATAAATGCCACTTATTTTTCCCAACTGAAACTGACTTCTCCAAATAAACAATGATCTTTTAAAAACATTTATTAATATTTATTTTTTAGAAAAGTTAACATGGTTACATAATTCATGCTCTTACTTTCCCCTTCACCCCCCCTCC
>NW_025364772.1:0-1645 GCF_016433145.1 Gracilinanus agilis | reverse complement strand
CCTTAAAAAGGCAAATTTAAAAATTATAAGTTTTCTTTCTTTCCCCTCTGTATCTTATTTACCTTTTCATGTTTCTCTCGATTTCTGTGGTTGGATATCAAACTTTCCATTTAGCCCTGGTCTTTTCTGTGCAAATACCTGGAATTCTTCAATTTTGTTGAATGCCCATACTTTCCCCTGGAAATATATAGTCAATTTTGATGGGTAGTTGATCTGTGGTTGCAGGCCCAGCTCTCTTGCCTTTCTGAATATCGTATTCCAAGCCTTACGGTCTTTTAGCGTGGAGGCTGCCAGATCCTGTGTGATCCTGATTGGTGCTCCTTGATATTTGAATTGTTTCTTTCTGGCTTCTTGTAAGATTCCTTCCTTTGCTTGGAAACTCTTGAATTTGGCAATTATATTTCTGGGTGTTGTCCTTTCTTGATCGAATGCCGCAGGTGTTCTATGAATCCTTTCAATGTCTATATTGCCCTCTTGTTGTAGGACTTCAGGGCAATGTTGCTGAATTATTTCTGTTAATATGGAGTCCAGGTTTCTATTAATTTCTGGTTTTTCTGGAAGACTAATTATTCTCAAATTGTCTCTTCTAGACCGGTTTTCTGGGTCTGTCACTCTCTCATTGAGATATTTCATGTTTCCTTCTATTTTTCAGTCTTTTGACTTTGTTTTATTTGTTCTTGTTGTCTTGAGAGATCATTAGCTTCTAGCTGCTCAATTCTAGCCTTTAGGGACTGGTTTTCAGCTATAATCTTTCGGTTTTCGGCTATGATCTTTTCGTTTTCGGCCATAATCTTCTGGTTTTCGGCCATAATCTTCTGGTTTTCAGCTATAAGCTTCTGGTATTCCTTTTCAATCTGGTCATTTCTGGTGTTCAATTTGCTTATCAGTTCATTTGGTTTCTGAGCCTCACTTTCCAGTTGCAAGATTCTACCTTTTAAACTGTTATTTTCTTGCCAGATCTCTTCCATTTTCCTCAAAATCTCAGTTTTGAACTCTTCCATAGCTTGTGAGGAGTTTTCCTTATTTGAGGACGGTCCAGATGCTTGTTTGTTCTCCTCCTCTGTTTGCTCGGTTGTCTGGATTTTCTCTGTGTAAAAGTTGTTGAGTGTTAAAGACTTCTTTTTCTTGTTGTTAATCTTTCTCTTCTGAACTTCCTGAGACTGGGTAGCCATCTTTAGCCCAGCAGCTTCTCAGGTTTATCCTTGTGCTCAGGGTCTGTCCGCAGTCAAGCCCCTTTGTGCACCCTCTTGCTTGATCCTCTGCCGCAGGTTTTTTTACAAGTCTCAGGGCACTGCTTCCACAGTCATACACCCCTCTGCCTCCACCCACGCCTCCTCGGAGCCTGAGCTCTGAGCCTGCCTGAGCTCTGCTCCCGTACTCTGCGCCCTAAACCCGCGCTCAGATTTTGGGTGCGTTCTTTGGCTTTTTGGGGTCCCAAATCTTGCTGCTCTCAGGAACAGGCCCCAGAGCTGCCAATGACTAGATGGGTGCCCCAAACTTGCTCTATTTCTTTTTAGCTGGCCTCAGTGCTACAGGTGTTGTGTGTGGAGGGGGTGGGGGCGGGGTGGTTGCTCAGCCCGCGATTTAGTGAGAGCTGTTTCACCCCTTTATAGCATGGAAATGCCTCGATTCCACGTACCTTCCA
>NW_025364771.1:0-8207 GCF_016433145.1 Gracilinanus agilis | reverse complement strand
GTCTGTTTATCTATGATCTCTTTGGGGTACAAACCCAACAATGGTATGGCTGGGTCAAAGGGCAGGCATTCTTTTATAGCCCTTTGTGAACTGCTGTTTTGAGGGAAATGTTTATATTTAATTTGCCCTCTGGTGATTAGGGGTGAACCATCTATATGAGTCAGTATGAAAGATGAACAGCAAAGTCTTATTTATTCAGCATTATAAAGTGGATAATTCCCTATAAGTTATTTTTTTTCACTAAAGGAAAGTTAACCTTTAATAAATGGTAAAACGTAAGCCGTAGTAGTAGTAGCAGTAGTAATAAGAGGAAACGTATAATTCATATAATAGTAGTAGTAGCATCATCAGTGGAAATTGTTCTCTCATTATCTTTGTTCAGTGGAATTCAGATTGAATCCAAATTTTAGTTAAATATCATATGCCTGGTTACTTTTATCTTATCCATTAGAATGTAAATTCATTAGAGAATATATTACTTTATTTTTTTTAATTCCTCAATACTTTTTAAAGTAGCTGCCACGGAGTAGGAGCTGAATCAGTACACTAATTGACTAACTAGTTGTTTCTTTCCACTTTTTATTTACTGCTTCTAATGTATTTTGGTTTGGAGAACTGGATGGTTAAATGTATTAGAATTACATATAAAATAAGATTAGATCCTGGATAAAACTATGGGCTTTTCAATGAGTGGAATACTTGGATTTACATTCATGAGCTTTTTAACTTCCATTTAATTTGCTTTTTTACTTTTTTTGGATAATTCTTTTTATTTATTTAAGTTTTTTTCACAGTTACATGATTCATGTTCTTTCTATCCCCTTTTCCCTCCCCCTCCCAGAACCAACAAGCAATTCCAATGGGTTATACATATATTATCACTCAGTGCTTATTTCCATATTATTTATTTTTGTAATAGAATAATCTTTTCAAACCAAAACTCTACATCCAATACCCATATAGACTAGTGATGAATCAAATGTTTTCCTTCTGCATTTCTATCTGACTTCCATTTTAGCTGAGTATATTAATATTTTCCTTATTCTTCTTATTTCCATTGGGTTTCAAACAGCTGAAATTGTTTGGGGAGTAAACTCTGAAATAAGGGAGAAATTCTTAGCTAGAACAGTTTTATCCAGGTTACAAAAGATATCTGTGGTCATACTGAAGTTATATAGGGGCAACTAGATGGTGCACTCAATAAAAGACCAGGTCTGGAGACAGGATGTCCTGGGTTCAAATTTGACTTCAAATATGTCTTAGCTGTGTGATACTGGACAAGTCACTTAACCCCAATTGCCTAGCTCTTCCTGCTCTTCTGCCTTGATCCTGAAACACAACGTAACATGTGGTAAAGAAAAAAGAAAAGGAAAAAAAAAAGAAATTCTCTGGTAGCTCTCAGAAAGAGGAAGCATCAAAGGGACTGTTTAATTTATCATAATATGCACTCTTTAAGTACTCACCCAATAACTTATATTTCTTTAACATTTTATACTTTTTAAAGTACTCATCCAAAAAATAAAATAAAATAAAGTATTCACTGCCCATTAAAAAAAATAGCAAAACTCATAACTCAAGAAGGTTCTTTACTCACTTTAGAGGGAAGGGAAAGGAGAAAGCAATTATTAAGCACTTACTACATACCAAGCAACATGTTAAGCACTTTAAAAATATTAACAAATTTTATCCTTGCAAGAACTCTGGGAGGCAAATACTACTCTTATCCCGATTTTATGAGAAGACTGAGGCAGATAGAAGTTAAATGATTTGCTCAGCCTCACATAGATAGGATGTGTTGAATTTGTATTTGAACTCAAGTTTTCTTCACTATAGGTCCAATATCTACTGCAACATTTAGTTGCTTGTTATAGCTGCAGAACTGAGGTTCAGAGATGTTGAATTACTTAGTCACAATCAGAGGATTCCATGTAGTTTTTCTTATTGATAAAATATCACACATATATCATATATGTGTACGTGCATGTGTCTGTGTATATTTATTTATACATGTGTATAACATGTTATGTTCATGTGGTATTACACTTTAAGTTTTGCAGAGGACTTTACATATGAAAATTCTTTTGATCCTCATAGAAAACATGTAAGGGCAGGCTATTTTTACTTCTTTTCTGTAGGTAAAGAAATTGAGTCCAGCAGAAGGTAACTGACTTGAACAGGATCACTCACCAAGAAAGGTTGGAAGCAAGATTTGAGACCAAATATTCCTGTCTCCAAGTCCAGTGCTCTTTCCACCGAGGGACCTAGCAGATATCTGGCTACACATTCTTAGAGTAAATCATTATAAACCACCATTAAAAAAACATGGCTTTCCATCTTAGAATTAATACTGGGTATTGGTTCCAAGACAGAAGAGCAGTGAGGGCTAGGCAATGGGGGTTAAGTGACTTGCCCAGGGTCACATAGCTAGGAAGTGTCTGAGGACAGATTTGAACCTATGCCTTCCCTTCTCTAGGCCTGGCTGTCAATCCACTGAACTATCTAGCTGTACCCATAAACCACCATTTTCAAACTATCAAGGCCCAATATTTCACCATTCACAAAAAACAAAGACAATATGAGAGCCAGATTTTCCATGATTTCATCCCCAGTGAGGGACCAAGATCAGAGAAGAGAGAGATTTTCTAAATAGCATACCTTAGATGTGGAACCGAATAAAATCTTCCAATATGGGCCACCTCCCTGCCACATCTACCCATCAGCAAAGACATATATACATAGCTCAGAAATCAATTATATCTCAAGACTAGTGCTGAAAGGGAAAATTCTACTACGTGGAGACAGCCCTGTTCGTAATTTATTTCATAGAACAGACAGGTTGTCTGGCATACATTTTCTGCCTACTGGTCTGGAGTCTGGTCCTCTGATTCCATTAACAATAGAAGCACGGTTAAATCCCTTTGCATTTCATTGAAAACTTGATCCTCAAGCTTGCTTTTAATGTACTCTGTGAGCAAGCATTCACAGCCACATATATGCATATTAATAATAGTCAGCATTTTTTGGCTTGATCAACTAAAAAGATATTGTCTTCCATGTAATATTATACCTGCCACACCTGTAGAGATGGCTGTAGGTGTAAACAGTCTGAATCAGCAGAAAAACCAATAATACTAATTCACAAGGACCAGCTCTTTTTTGCTACATTATAAAGATGTGTGGTACTAATATTTGGGGTCATAAATGAGCCACAAAGCATAAAGATCTGCTTTGTTTTCATTTTCCTTTTTTCCCCATCAGCAGGCATCCCCATATCATAGTTTTCTCCATTTGCTTTTCCCAGACAAAAGCTGCTGAGTACACATTTCCCCTTCAAGTACAATGAACATTTTTAGCATGAATCAACGGAAAGAAAAAGAAACTATTGCATATGTGTCAGTCTGAATTTCTGTCATGGAATCTGGGTTTTCAAATTGTGTTAATGACTGAATCTGAAGCAGGGTAATAGGGTTTGGTTATCTTTCATATGAACTGGAAAATTTACAGGAGATGGGGAGGCTCTATGGCCATGTTGGAAAAGGCATGACACACATGCCCTAGTATCACGGAGGGGGCTGCTCCATTCCCCCTCTCCACTTCACCTAAGGACAACTTCCATCCAGCAGCCGAATGGGAGCACTTCCTCCCTCCACTCTCTGGGGTTATTGGCAGGGGAGGGGGCTCATAGGTGACTTGAAGTTCACTTTTCCTTTTTGAAGATGCTTTAAGTGTGAAATGTACATGGTGTGTGTTCTTTTTCAGAAATACCTAATCATAGATTTGGATAGGACTTTAGAGTCCAACTGGTTCAACCCATATTTGAAAAACAATCCTTTTTACAACATATTCACAAAGTAATGTGGCTGGTAGTGCTCTGGGCCTAGAATCAGGAATACATAAGTTCAAATCTGCCCTCTGACATGTACTAGCTGGGTGACCATGGTCAAGTCATTTAACCCTATTTGCCTTGTTTTCTTATCTGTCAAATGAAGAAAATGGCAAACTCTTCTACTTTCCTCAGAAAATCCCACATAGAGTTACACAGAATCAGAAATGATTGATCACCAACAACACAACTTTTAATTGAAGACCTCTGATAGTGAGTCATCCCTTGCCATCTGAGTTAGCCTATTCTGCTTTTCTATAGCTTTAATTATTAAATTTTTTTCATCATATTCTCATTGTTTCACTCCATAATCTGCAGCTACCTCCTTCATATATCTGGTATAACCACTATTTATTATCAGCCAGAGTTCTTTATTTTTAGGAAGGTACAACTATACAAAGTAAAAAAAAATGGCATAAAACAGCATACATAAAGGGCAGCTCAATGGATAGAGCTCCAGGACTGGAGATGAGAGTCCTGGGTTCAAATCTCAACTCAAACTTTCCATTATTGTGACTCTGGGCAAGTCACTAGACCTCAATTGCCTAGCTCTTATTTACTCTTATGCCTTGAAACTAATAGTTAATATTGATTTTAAGACAGAAGGAAAGGGTTTTAAAAAATACACATATACCCACAATGGAAAATGTGCTCATTCCCTACAAACATGTTCTTGGGAAAAATTAACTCAAATTTAGAAAAAAAATGGTGAGCAACTAAAATTCAGAATATAAAAATTGTGCATATTTTGATAAAGTAATACATATAAAGGACACTTGTGACAAAGGTATACATCAATAGTAAAAGGAGTCCTTTGGGATTTGTGGAATTTCCTTTATTGAATTCTCATGGGGTTTTCTTTAGGTATACCTTTCTATGGGCTTCAAGGATTACTTCTTTCCTAAAGTCTATAACCTTATTCTTTACATGACAAAGAAGGAGGGGGAAATGGATCACAATTCATGAAGCTGCATTTTCTTCGATATTTATTTTCCTGAAATCTGTCTATATATGTGTTTATTCATGTTTGTTTTCAGTATATTTCTCTCTAATTCTGATTGGATGCCATCTCTCTTATTAGTTCCTTCTTCCTAATAATATGTGTAACAATCCTAGGGGCAACTTGTAGATGATTATTGTATAGCCCCAGGAATTTTACAGATGGAGGTGGGAAACGATGAGAGGTTTGGTGAAACCTCCTATCTGGATTCCAAGATAGGTTTATTTAGCAGCAGCTTCAGTGATCTTTGTTGCTGCCTGAAACTGTATAGCATTTGCTGATGTGAATGAGCAGTTCAATGTTTTCACTAGTTCCCACCTAACTAATGAGGAAGTGATTGTTTCCTCAATTAGTAATCCAACTGAGTAATAACTTCTAGGAAGATGACCCTTGAATTCAATCTCTGACTGAGATTTGTGATGGATTCACTGAGAAGACCAACAATTGTGAAGTTATCTTCACAAATGGCCTGGTGAATCTCTAACTGACAACTTGCTAGAACTCTTAGAATAATCAGGTAAGTGATGGCTTTCTTATAGCAACTATTTAATGATAACTGATAAGTGTAACAATAAAAAGAGCCAATAACCAATGTTTGATAGAATGGAGAGAGAGAGAGAGAGAGAGTCTTTATGGTGACTGGATCTGAGCTGGGATGTTCTCCTCCTCTCTTCCTAGTCCTCTGCTGGTAGCCCTCCCCTCCTCTCCTCTCTCGGAGAAATACCCAGAATTCTGTCTGGTCTCAACTGTCACCAACTGTCACCAGCTGTCCACAACTCCTTCTCTGGTTCCTTTTGTCCCACCCCCTTGCACAAATCCCATCCTTACAGTATCCTGGTTTTGTGTGGTGGGACTTTTGGAAAAAGTCCCAATTAATTCATGCATTACTATTTCCTATGCCTATCTTATGCCCTACCTCCCTCCAAAATAATAAATCCTTATCGTGTCTTATCACTATACCAATCATCTATCAATTTCTATTCTAAGACGGATTTTGGAGAGTTTGGTAGGGGGATGAGGGTTGCAAATTATATAACAATATTTACAGGGTGTAAAACAATTTTGTAACATAAAAAAATTTTCCGTTGAAAACAATGTCTAAGTTTATAGTATAACAATTTTCTTATCCTTAAACTTGTCTAAGTTATTATTTAATCTATCTATGATTTTAACAGAATTTTAACTTGTTTCTACTTTTAATATATAAGTCTATTAAGTAATGCAATACAACTATTTTATTATTCCTAGTCAGTGTAGGTAAAGTACCTAAATAATTCTGAAAAAAAGAAGCCTCTGTTTGAACCAGATGGCAGCCATTTTTCTCCTAGATGGCTCCAAAACTGTAACAATAAAAAGAGCCAATAATCAATGTTTGATAGAATGGAGAGAGAGAAAGAGTCCTTATGGTGACTTTCTCCTCTAGCTCTCTCATGTTGCAGAATATACTCTGGGAGACTTCGAGAGGGTGTCATCCTGAAACTGGGTGACTTGAATGGTTGTGCCACCCCACAGGAGTTGGGGGCGAGGCTTCCCTATAAGATGAGGTATGTGGTACCCAAATCCGATTCTTAATGAGGGCAGAGTTCACACAACACTCCCCCAAGATCAGTCAACTTCACAGCTGGTGGTCTGGCTTCAAAATGGAGGTAGCCAGACCAAGCTGTGGTTCCCCTCTCCCTTGTTGTCTCTCAGGCACTCTGGAACACTATCTGACTAATGAATGGCTTTTATTATTCACAATTCAGGGATTGGGGGAAGGGGTGAAGGGCATAGGGATTTTGAGGTGCCCTCTTCTCTATTTCTATGGGGTTTCTCTCTCAGGAGGGAACCTTTGGGGTTCCAACTATAATACATATAGGCTGTAAAAGTTTAAAAGCAGATTTATGTAAGCATGTTAGGGAAAGCCTTTGCTGGAAGTCATGGACATTCTGAATGGAATGCAGGGAGTAGGGAGGAGAGTGCTGGGCAACAGACAGACTGCTGACCTGTGAGGGGTTCAGAGCAGAAGTGCAATCTGCAGTCCCTTTTGACCTGGGATCTTGAAGAGTGGTGAAGTTTGAAAAGGCAGAAGACATCAATCCTGCAAGTCAACTCTGAGTAGGGAAGTGGCCTGTGATCTGGTGGACAGTTTGCAGATATCTCTCCCTACCTGGTTACTTTGGATCATTTGCTGTGGAGGAGTTGGTTCCTGGTATCATGAAAACATCTCTGGAACAGTTGTGAGACCCCAAATTCAAGCCCTCTTCTTCAGGTCCTTAGCCAAGCTGTCAAAACCTGGCAGAAGTCAGGTTGGCTAAGGATCTTACCCCTTTTGACTCCAGTCCTGGGTAGTTAGTCATAGCTTCATCTAACACCCTTTCCAATCCCCTCATATTATAATTAAACTGTTTCCCTATGTGTTTTCTAGTACTTTAAAGTTCTCATTGCGTGTATTTAATACTCTGAAGTTATTCCAGGCTGGGTGGGGCAGGGTGACAGTCAGGCTTAACTGCCATTTCTGTCAATGATCATTCCCCTTACAGTTAAACCTGGTTCCCTGGCTTGTAAAGTCTTACCCATTGTGCCTTCCTGTCTCCTATCCACCCCACTGAACCCACATTTAATATTTAAGTTAACTCCCCTGGTTTTCCCCTTAATACCACTCCCAAACTTCTTCCCCAACCCCTTCTCCTTCTGTTTCTATTTCTAGTTTTCTGTTTCTATCCTTTTTCTATAATTATAAGTTTTGAGTGAAATGGTGTCTCTCAGCAAATTTGGGTAATGGGAGAAGGAGACTAAGAGATCGCTCCCAAAATGGAGTCCAAAAACTTAGCTGTCTCTATGGTTGAAGTCTTGATGGTTGAGATGCAATGAATGGCTTTGACCAGGGAATCAGGGTTTCAGTTTCCAAAGAAAGATCCTCAGGAAGCCCTCAGGACTGGATCTGAGCTGGAATGTCCTCCTCCTCTCTCCTCCTATTCCTCTGCTGGAAGCCCTCCCCTTCTCTCCTCTCCTAGAGAAATACCCAGAATTCTCTCTGGTCTCAACTGTCACAAACTGTCAGCAACTATCTGCAACTCCTTCTCTGGCTCCTTTTGACTCATCCCCCTTGCACAAATCCCATCCTTACAAAAGGTAAAGGAAAAGATTGGGGAAATTGTGAAGGAGAGAGGGATTAAAGAAAGATCCTAAACCTTTATCTAAATATGTTGTTGATTATGAATCAGCTGCTATCTTGGAGCCTGGTTGGCCAGTTGTCTGGCTAGGCCAAAGGCCTAACCCCAAAGCTTGAAGGTTTCCTCAGTCCACTAATAGTTAGCCTTTATAGTTGATCTTCTGGCTGGT
>NW_025364770.1:0-1457 GCF_016433145.1 Gracilinanus agilis | reverse complement strand
TTTTCCCCCCTCTTTTTGTTTTTAAAGGCCTTATGAATTCCCTCCCTCTTCACCCCTCCCTTTTTTTTTGACCTCCCCATTCCCCTGCTTCCCTTGGTTTATCCCTTCTAACTTTCTCAGAAGGGTTAGATAAGAGTTTTATTTCCCAATGGATAGTATAGCTACTCTTCCCTCTCCAGGTTGATTATACTGAGAGTAAGGTTTGATTATTACCTCTTTATGCTCTCTTCCTCTCCTTCTTATAATAGTATTTGTCCCCTCTCCCTCCCATGCCCTCTTTGTGTGTAATAGAATATTCTATTTTCTTATTCACTGAAGTTTCTCTTGGTGTCCCCTGCTATTCACTCCCTCTTTCCCATCCCCCATGCCATCTTAGATTATTTAGTGTTCCACCCTTACCCTGTGAATTATTCTTCTGATTACTATAATAGTGAATATTATAATAGTGAATAGAGTTCACTACAGAGAATTATACATAACATTTCTCTACATAGGAATACAGATAATTAGATCTCACTGAGGCCCTTAAAAAGGCAAATTTAAAAATTATAATTTTTCTTTCTTTCCCCTCTGTATCTTATTTACCTTTTCATGTTTCTCTCGATTTCTGTGGTTGGATATCAAACTTTCCATTTAGCCCTGGTCTTTTCTGTGCAAATACCTGGAATTCTTCAATTTTGTTGAATGCCCATTCTTTCCCCTGGAAATATATAGTCAATTTTGATCAGTAGTTGATCCGTGGTTGCAGGCCCAGCTCTCTTGCCTTTCTGAATATCATATTCCAAGCCTTGTGATCTTTTAGCGTGGAGGCTGCCAGATCCTGTGTGATCCTGATTGGTGCTCCTTGATATTTGAATTGTTTCTTTCTGGCTTCTTTTAAGATTTTTTCTTTTGCTTGGAAACTCTTGAATTTTGCAGTTATATTTCTGGGTGTTTTCTTTTCTTGATCAAATGCTGCAGGTGTTCTATGAATCCTTTCAATGTCTATATTGCCCTCTTGTTGTAGGTCTTCAGGGCAATTTTGCTGAATTATTTCTTTTAGTATGGAGTCCAGGTTTCTATTAATTTCTGGTTTTTCTGGAAGACCAATTATTCTCAAATTGTCTCTTCTAGACCGGTTTTCTTGGTCTGTCACTCTCTCATTGAGATATTTCATGTTTCCTTCTATTTTTTCAGTCTTTTGACTTCGTTTTATTTGTTCTTGTTGTCTTGAGAGATCATTAGCTTCTACTTGCTCAATTCTAGCCTTTAGGGATTGATTTTCGGCTATAATCTTTCGGTTTTCGGCCATAATCTTCTGGTTTTTTGGCCATAATCTTCTGGTATTCCTTTTCAATCTGGTGATTTCTGGTGTTCAATTTGCTTATCAGTTCATTTGGTTTCTGAGCCTCACTTTCCAATTGCAAGATTCTACCTTTTAAACAGTTATTTTCTTGCCAGATCTCTTCCATTTTCCT
>NW_025364769.1:0-4719 GCF_016433145.1 Gracilinanus agilis | reverse complement strand
TTTGTACCCCAAAGAGATCATAGATAAACAGACTTGCACGAAAATATTTATAGCTGCGCTTTTTGTGGTGGCAAAAAACTGGAAAAGGAAGGTATGTCCTTCAATTGGGGAATGGCTGAACAAATTGTGGTATATGAGGGTGATGGAATACTATTGTGCTAAAAGGAATAATAAACTGCAGGAGTTCCAGGCGAACTGGAAAGACCTCCAGGAACAGATGCAGAGCGAAAGGAGCAGAGCCAGAAGAACATTGTACACAGAGACTGATACACTATGGTAAAATTGAATGTAATGGACCTCTGTACCAACAGCAATACAAGGACCCAGGACAATTCAGACGGATTTTTGGTAAAGAACGCTGCCCACATTCAGAGGAAGGACTGCAGGAGAGGAAACATATAAGAAAAACAACTGCTTGAACACATGGGTCGGGGTGTACATGATTGAGGGTGTGGACTCAAAACTACCACACCAATGCAACTACCAACAATTTGGAAATTGGTCTTGATCAAGGACACATGACAAAACTAGTGGAAATGTGCATTGGCCATGGGTGGGGGGATTGCGGGGGGTGAAGGGGAAAGTAGGAGCATGAATCATGTAACCATGTTAAAAATGAATATTAATAAATATTTAAATCTAAAAAAAAATAAAAATAAATAAATATGATCAAGCAAAACAAATCTTTATATTGTCTTTACCTGAAATTATGTCCCATTCTGCGTTTTAAGTCCTTGTGGCTAAAAGTAGGCTACCTACTTCATCTTCAATCCTCGGGAATCATGATTTATTTGTTTGTGGATGACAATGTGCTGACTACATTAAACTCAGTCCATTGTAGTCTCCTAAATAAGGTCCATAACCATTCAAAATCATTGGCCAAATTAGCCACAATAATGAAAACCAAGTAGATAGAGACTGCCTATTTCCGAAACCAAAATATGCATGGTGATGGATGGTGCATATCTTGAACCTTGGATGGACCTGGGCCCAGCACTGAATAGAAAGAACTCCGTATACTTTATTTTTGGGAAGAATTGCAAGATCTTTAACCTAATTTTAAAAATAAGTCTTTTATTGTTGTCTTCTTTTTACTACATCACCACAGTATTCCATGTATTCTTCCCTCTTTCCTTCCATGAGAACCATACTAAATGACAAATAGTAATTTTAGAGAGGAAAAAAAAAATGTTAGCACCACTAATTGATACCTTGAAACAATCTGAAAGCATGTGTAATGTGTACTATTTGTGCACCTCCCATCTCAGTGAAAGAAGTAGGTTGGGGGATGTCGTCTCATCTCTTAGAGTCCCACTCGACATTTATTAATTTTGTTATTTACTTTTTTTTTGGTTCAGTAGCATTTTATTTTTCCCAATTACATGAAAAGAATTTTAATATTTTAATTTTTAAACATGTTGATTTCCAAATTCTCTTCTTCCTTCCCTCCTTTCCCTCCTCCTCCTCCCTTGAGACAGTAATTTGTTATAGGCTATACATATGCGATCATGCAAAATATATTTCCATATTCATCATTGTGGAAGAAGGCACATGTCAAAAAAACTCATGAAGAAAATAAGGTGAAAAATAGTTTGCTTCAACTGGCATTCAGACTTCATCAGTTCTTTCTCTGGAGGAGAAGGGCATTTTTCATCATGAGTTCTTTGGGATTGTCTTGGATCATTGTATTGATGAAAACAGTTAAGTTATTCACAATTATTATTATACAATGTTGTTGTTGCTGTGTACAATGTTCTCTTTCTCCTCACTTCACTTTTCATCAGTTCATGTAAATCTTTCCAGGTTTTCTGAAAGCATCCTACTCATCATTTCTTATAGCACCATAGTATTCCATTATAATCATAAATGATAGTTTGTTCAGGTATTCCCCAATTGCTGAATATCTCCTCAATTTTCAGTTCTTTGCCACACTGAAAAAGGCTGATATATATATATATATATATATATATATATATATGGGTATATATACACATATACACAAATGGTTCCTTCCCTCCCCTCTCTCTTTTTCTAATCTCGTTGGGATACAGACCTAGTAATGTTATTGCTAAATCAAAGGGTATGCACAATTTTATAGCCCTTTGATCATAATTCTACATTTATTTTTGATATTGTGGTATATAGTTTCTCTTTCCATTTGTTGGGATGACTGTGTATATTGTTTTCTTGACTCTGCTTCATTCTGCATCTTTCCATACTTCTCTGCATTCATAATACACATCATTTCTTACATTAATATTCTATCATATTCATGTACCAGAAGGTGTTTAGCCACTCCCTAACCAATGGGCATCTACTTTGTTTCCAATTCTTAGCTATTACAAAAGGTGCTGCTAAATATTTTAGAGTATATGAGAACTTCCCTTCCCAACCGCCCCCACCCCACTGATGGTTTCCTTAGGGTACAGACCCAGTAATAAAGTATCTGGTTCAAAGGATATGGACATAGTAGTTATTTTATTTGCATAATTCCAAATTGATTTCCAAAATGGTTATACTATTTCACAGCTCCACTAACAATGTTTAGTATGCCTGTCTTCTCACAATCCCTCCAGCATTACTTGTTGCCATTTTTTGTCATTTTGGCCAATTTTCAGGATGAAATTTCAGTGCTGTTTTGAATTGCATTCCACTTGTTATTAGTGACTTGAAGATTTTTTTCAGGGGTTGTTAATACTTTGCAATTCTTTTAAGAACTGTTTGTTCATGTCCTTTGATCGTTGATCTATTAGGGAATGTTTATTAATCATATATATGTATATATATATTTATATATAATAGTTTATACATCTTGGATACCAAACCTTTATCAGAAAAATCTGCACAATGCTTTTAATGATCCCAAGCTTCTTTTTGAGACAAAGGTTCACTTTTAAAAAACAATATTCTTCTGGTGTTGCTTATGATTTATGGAATGCCATAGACCCTGAAGAATTAAAACAGAGGGTCAAGGAGATAGGGATAAGCATGTGGTAATCACAAATGGTCTGCAACACACACCTGAAAAGGATAGTAGAGGGGAAAGGATGGATGCCACCAGACATTTATGTTCAATACAGAAAGTGTGCTAGGTGTGTTGTGAGGGAGAGGGATACCTGAAAGAAAGCCCATAGACTTCACCGGCATCCATACGATGCCATGAAATCTAGAGGAAGGTCCCTGGAACATCAAGTGGAAATGAGGACCCAGACAAGGCTTATACAGGACAAGAAGATAGTGAGGAATTGTGATCTCTACTGGGGAAGAGAGTGCCCCACACTGATGAGATCACAGGTATACTAAAAGCTGACATATTTTAAACTAATTCAGAACTTCTTTGAATAAGTGCAATGTTATAGCTAAGCCAATGCCAAATGCAGATAGTCCTAGTAGTCACCATTTCTGTATATTCTAGATGTGTTTATACAGTGTGGGACAGCAATAAAAACACTAGAATTGGGGCCAGGAGATCAAAGTGTGAATCATTTCTTAAACATTTATTAATTATATGATCACAGACAATGAAAGGGGAAGGGGATAAGCATTTATTAAGTACCTACTACGTGCCAGGGACTGTGCTAAGCACTTTACAAACATTATCTTATTTGATCCTCACAACCCCCTTGGACATAGGTGCTATTATTATTTTCATTTTACAGTTGAGGAAATTGAGGCAGACAGAAATTAAATGACTTATCTAGAGACACAGCTAATAAGCATCTGAGGCCACATTTGAACACAGTTCTTCCTGACTTCAGGCCCAGTGTTGTATCCATTGAGCCACTCAGCTGGTGAGTAAAGTCACTTCCTAGAAGCTGAAATTCTTCATCTATAAAATGGTAATAATAATACTTGAAACACCTAACTCATAGGGTTATGGTGAGCAAAGTATTTTGCAAGATTTAGAGGTATAATAATGTCAGTTATTCTTGATTTTATGAATGTCCATATTAACTGATTAATTATTATAGCCATAAATTTGCTTTTTGGACAGGTGTTCAGTTGAGGTGCACTATAACATTGTATCCTACTTTTTGTGTTATATAATGACACAATAAAGATATTTGTTAGTTTTTTTTATTTTTCAGACTCAAAGAGAAATCATGTCTATTTGCCTCTACCAAACCCTCCACATTGCTTTTGCTCTGTGTTTTCTGTCATACCACTATTAACATGGTTTCACCACTCTTGAAATTGGCACCTTTCCTCATATATTTTTCTAGCTCTATAACTTATTGATTTTCACTCCTTTCAGGTTAATATGAGAATTTTCACCATTTACCTTAGATAAACAAAAATAAAAGGCTAGCATTAAATCCCATATATAATAAATATATGATGAATCACACATAGAACTCATGTCTATATATGGAGAAAAGATAGCTGAGAAAAAAGCATTTTCGGTGACATCATAGAAACAAATACTCCAAGGATAGATGGGTGACTCAGAGGATAGAAAGCCAGGCTTGCAGATTGGAGTTCTTAGGTCCCAATCTGGCTTTAGACATTTCCCAGTTCTATGACCCTGGGCAAGTTGCTTAACTCCAAGTGCCTAGTCCTCTTCACTCTTTTGCCTTGGAACTAATACTTAGTATTAATTCTAAGACAAGAAAGGAAGGAAGGAAGGAAGGAAGGAAGGAAGGAAGGAAGGAAGGAAGGAAGGATAAAAGAAAGAATAAAAGAAAGAGTAAAAGAAAGAAAGAATAAAAGAAAGAAAGG
>NW_025364768.1:0-1072 GCF_016433145.1 Gracilinanus agilis | reverse complement strand
ATATTATATTATATTATGATTAGTTATCATTATATTTAACTTTCATCAGCTCATGTTAAAACAATTTTCTCCATCTTATGTCTTTAAAGGAAAAATAAATTAAGGAAAGAATTCATCACTAAAATATCTTTGGTTTATATTGTTTAGAAGAATATGATTGCAGTATCTTCCTATTCTTTTTCTGCCAGTCCAGGTCCCAAATCAGTGAGTCCTTTTCCCTTATTTTTTAAATAAACAATCATATATATATATATATATAGTTTATTTTCCTTCCATAATCATATTCTCCCTTTGAATAAGTCATCCATTAAACCATCATCTCAAAAGAGATTCTCATTTGCTTTATTAAATGCAGTATATGACTACTACATCAAGAGATGTTCACATTTACTAAATTGTAATTGTCAGAACTAGGAGAAGCAGCTGATTATCATGTGGTTAAGCACATTGAAACCATACAACACTGCCATAATCAGAGGAAAGATCTCATGCCTTTGCTCCATTGATCACCATGCTCCAAGACAAATGTTACATCACCTTTTGTAGGAAAAAAAGAGGAGAAAAGATTGAATATTGCCAACACTTTTTATTAAGTCATTATAAGTCAATAATCAAGTTATTAAGACAAGCAGTCTTCATCATGGCTAGGTTTGCTTGACATAGGCAGAGGAAGCAGTAAAGCAACCTTGAATTGAACATCTTTACTTTGTTCCATTATGGAAGCATAAACCTCAATAGACAGGGTTGTTAAGGAAGAAATGCTATTTCAGATTTAGATTTTCTAGAAGTAACTAGGTTGATTTACTTTTTGTAATTTTAATATGAATTTCTTTTTTGCTTGGAGTTTTAAAAAACGATTTTACACAAAACAAACTTGTGAGGTGATTGGTATATATGTTATCACTCCCATTTTAAACATGGAAATTGTGGCTTTAAGAGAGTTTGAGTGATTTGTCCATAAGCTAATAGAAATTATCTGGGGGAAGATTTGAACCCTAGTTATCTAAATCTGAGTTAAGAATTTTTTTCCTTTCCTTTCCTTTCCTTTCCTTTCCTTTCCTTTCCTTTCCTT
>NW_025364767.1:0-5512 GCF_016433145.1 Gracilinanus agilis | reverse complement strand
AAGCTATCACTCTTTGCAGATGATATGATGGTCTACTTAAAAAATACTAGAGAATCAACTAAGAAGCTGGTAGAAATAATCAACAACTTTAGCAAAGTTGCAGGATACAAAATAAATGCACATAAATCATCAGCATTTCTATACATTTCCAAGACACTAGAGCAGCAAGAAGTAGAAAGAGAAACACCATTTAAAATCACCCTAGACAATATAAAAGACTTAGGAATTTATCTACCAAAACAAACACAGCAATTATGTGAAAACAACTACAAAACACTTTCCAAACAAATAAAACTGGATCTAAAAATTGGCAAGCCATTGACTGCTCATGGGTAGCATGAGCTAACATAATAAAAATGACCATTCTACCCAAACTAATTTACCTATTTAACACCATACCTATCAAACTACCAAAAACGTTTTTACTGAATTAGGAAAAACTATAACAAATTTCATTTGGAATAACAAAAGATCAAGAATATCAAGGGAAATAATGGAAAAAAATGTGAAGGAAGGGGGCCTAGCAGTACCAGATATTAAACTATACTATAAAGCAGCAGTCACCAAAATAATATGGTACTGGATAAGAGACAGAGAGGAGGATCAATGGAATAGACTTGAGGTAAATGACATCAGCAAGACAGTGTATGACAAACCCGAAGAGTCCAACTTTTGTGACATGTATCCACTATTTGACAAAAACTGCTGGGAAATTTGGAAAACAATATGGGAGAGATTAGGTCTAGATCAACATCTTACACCCTACACCAAGATAAATTCAGAATGGGTGAATGACTTGAATATAAAGAGGGAAACTATAAACAAGTTAAGTGAACACAGAATAGCATACCTGTCAGATCTCTGGGAAAGGAAAGCTTTTAAAATCAAGCAAGAGCTAGAGAAAATTACAAAATGTAAATTAAATGGTTTTGATTATATTAAACTAAAAAGTTTTTGTCCAAACAAAAACAATGTAGTCAAAATCAGAAGGGAAACAACAAATTGGGAAAAAATCTTCATAACGAAAAACTCTGACAGGGGTCTAATTACTCAAATATACAAGGAGGTAAAGCAATTGTATAAAAAATCAAGCCATTCCCCAATTGATAAATGGGGAAGAGACATGAATAGGCAATTTTCAGGTAAAGAAATCAAAAGTATCAATAAGCACATGAGAAAGTGTTCCAAATCTCTAATAATTAGAGAAATGCAAATCAAAACAACTCTGAGGTATCACCTCACACCTAGCAGATTGGCTAAAATGAAAGAAGGGGAGAGTAATGAATGTTGGAGGGGATGTGGCAAAATTGGGACATTAATGCATTGCTGGTGGAGCTGTGATTTAATCTAGCCCTTCTGGCTAGCAATTTGGAATCATGCTCAAAGGGCTATAAAAAAAATGCCTGCCCTTTGAACCAGCTATACCATTGCTGGGTTTGTATCCCAAAGAGATCATAGATAAACAGACTTGTACGAAAATATTTATAGCTGCGCTTTTTTTGGTGGCAACAAATTGGAAAAGGAGGGTATGTCCTTCAATTGGGGAATGGCTGAACAAACTGGTATATGCGGGTGATGGAATACTATTGTGCTAAAAGGAATAATAAACTGGAGGAGTTCCAGGCGAACTGGAGAGACCTCCAGGAACAGATGCACAGCGAAAGGAGCAGAGCCAGAAGAACATTGTACACAGAGACTGATATACTGTGGTAAAATTGAATGTAATGGACCTCTGTACCAGCAGCAATACAGTGACCCAGGACAATTCAGAGGGATTTATGGTAAAGAACGCTGCCCACATTCAGAGGAAGGACTGCAGGAGAGGAAAGATATAAGAAAAACAACTGCTTGAACGCATGGGTCGGGGTGGACATGATTGAGGGTGTTGACTCGAAACTAACACACCAATGCAACTACCAACAATTTGGAAATAGGTCTTGATCAAGGACACATGACAAAACTAGTGGAAATGTGAATCGGCCATGGGTGGGGGGAGTGCGGGGGGCGAAGGGGAAAGTAGGAGCATGAATCTTGTAACCCTGTTAAAAATGAATATTAATAAATGTTTTAAAAAAAACAAGACCTCAGTACCAACAACCCAGACAAACTAGCAATTACTTTAATAAAAATATAAGATGTTTTCTATGTGGGAAATTTGGGCATGTAGTGAAAAAATTGTCACCTCAAAGCCCAACCTAACAGCAACAACAAAAGAAGCAATTACAATCATACATTCACAAAATCTAGATGCAACACTCACAAGAGAGAAAACACATGTTGTAATCACAATTGTGCATCATCTATTCAGCATGCTTCTGACCTACAGACTATGCAAAAATACATAGTGCAGGGTAAAAAAAAAACCACGTTATTCCCAAGTACTAAGGGAAAAACATGATACCTTATGATGCCAGGAAACAGCCCGAGAACATAATGGAAAGCCCAAGAGGTGTGGCAACGGGAAAAGACATAAAAGCCATGGACATGGAAATACACTATGGACATGGAAAGGAAAGATTAAATCTAGGGGTCAAATAGAAGAAGAGAATCAAATGATCAGGGATGTCATAGAAAACAAAAAAAAAAGAATTTATGGGATAAAAGACAATGATTCAAAGAAAAAGGAGGAAAATACAAATGCATTTACACAAGACTTTAAACCAAACATGATGACTATAGCACTAACAAATCCAAATGCAACCGTTCAAGAGATAAGCTTAAATGGGTGTTTTGAGCAGTTTCACACTCAGAAAGACAATGATATGAAAGAAACTGCAAAGCAAATTACAATACAGACCATTGGGAAGGAAAGAGAATTATCCTTAAGCACTGACATAAGCAAACCTCCAAGAGATTGGCATATGAAAAGGTTAACAGAGAAAAGAATTTCACTGACATTTTAGGACATTCAAACTTAAATGCAACAGTAAAAGACTTTAAACCCAAAAAAAAATCTCTGTGAAAAACTTTGATTCAAAAACATCGAAACTTACAAACTTGTGTTACTTCCTCCACCTGGAGAGAACACTAAATGCTTAAGAGATAACCAAATAGAGGAAACACTCACATAGAACAATGAATCAATTCATGAAATAGTACAGCTAAGCCAGGGTAACAATCAAGATAACAACATGTTAATGCCAAAAAGAAACAACAATTTAGGTGAAACAAATGCATTGCAAGATCAAAATGCATTGCAATCTGAGGATCCAAAAACAGAACAAACAGTAGCCACTTTACAACAGCAAGAAGACGTGAAATATACAGAGATAGAGGCTGCAATGATTCAAGTGAATCAAAAAATAGAAAGCAATAAACCACACATGACTAGTATGCTACCAGAAAATGACTTAGCAAATATGGAAATTGAAGCAATTTTAGCATTAGATGAAATTAATACCAAGCCATCACAACCAAAAAACAGCTACAAGCAATCTTAGGAGTGACAGGGTTCTGTAGGCAGTGGGTACAGTCTGATATCTAAACTTCTAACAGATTTAACCAAGAAAACAGTTTCAGGGCCTCAGAATCTCACAAGAGAGCATGTACATGCAATAAAAATTCTAAAAACTGCAATGCTTACATCACCTGCTCTCAGAATTCCAGTTTACTCCAAAGAATTTCATCTTTTTGTCTTTGAGGACAAAGGAATAATTTCTGGAGTATTGGTACAAATGCTACGACAACAATTCAGACCTGTATCTTATTATAGTTCTCAGTTAGATGTGGTGGCTAGAGGAATGGCTCAGTCTCTCAGAGCGATAGCTGCAGTTGCCCTCATTATAAAAAAAGTCATTTGAATTGGTTCTTTGATGCAAGCTAATAGTTAATTCCCCACACCAAATAGAAAATATGTTAAAAACAGCAATTTACAAGCCTTTAAATCTCCATGGCTTTCCCAATATGAAATTGTATTGTTAGGCAATGAGAACCTAACCTTGAAACGTTGCAAAGAGCTTAACCCAGCCACCCTGATCCAAGATATGCCAATAAAAGGAGAACCAGTGCACAGCTGCAAAGACACTTTAGAACTAGTACAAAAGACTAGGGAGGATTTCACAGACACTGCCCTAGAAAATGCAGACCTATACAGGTACACAGATGGTTCTTCATACATGTTTGAAGGGGAACGTTACACGTGTAATAGGCATAAGTTTAAAAGTAGGTGTGTAAGCAGGCTAAGAAAAGCCTTAGCTGGATGTCATGGACATTCTGAATGGAATACAGGGGAAGGAGGAAGTGGCTTTTGCCTGAGAGAGACTCTGTGGGGGTTGGGACAAAAACTGTTGCTGACCCTGGGAGATCTCAGAGCTAGGGGAGTTGTATCCAGATTCTCTGGGTTCCTGAAGAGTGGTGAAGTCTTACAGCAGAGGACATCAGATGTGCAGAGTAGCACTGAGTAGGGAGTGGTTTGTGATCTGGTGGACAGCATTGCAAACTTTCCCTCCCTACCTGGATACCTTGGATCATCTGTTCTGGTGGAATTGACTCCTGGCATCCTGAAACCATCCCTGGATTAGCCGTGAGATCCCAAGTAAAGTCATCCTCAGGTCCTTAGCTAAGCTGACCAAACCTGGCTGGAACCAGGTTGGGAGGAACTTTCCCCTTGTGACTCCAGTACTGCTTTCTTTGGGCCCTGTCTTGCTTAGATCTTAGAAGAGTGTAGTTAAGTCCCTTTCCCTTCACCCTGTGGTTTGTGTGTTGTCTGTTAGTGTAGAAAAACCCTATTCCCATCCTTTACCTTAGTTTTTCCCTGATTAAAAGGTGTTATTAAACTCTTGCCTTTACTTATCAGCTTCCATAGGCTCTGTCTTGTTGATGCTGGGTGGCAGTTGGAGGGAGGCCAACAGCCATTTCTGTTACAGACAGCCAAACAACCATTTTAACCCAGTCTCCCTACTTGTTGGGCCCCTTCCTGTAATTCCGGTCTCCCACACACCCACCTGGACCCATATTTACTGTTTAAGGCATTTTCCCCTGGTTTTTCCCTTAACAAAGGGAGCAGTTGTAGTAAGTCAAACAGATACACTATGGTATGCATCCTTGCCAAAAATATGAGTGCACAAGGGGCAGAAATCTTAAGTCTAACAAGAGCTCTTCAAATTGGGAAAGGCAAACAAATAAACATTTTCAAGGATTTCAGATATGCTTTTACAGTCCTACATGGCACTGGACAAATATGGAAACATAGGTGATTCATAACATCTGGAGGTAAACAAATTGCATATGGGGATATCATTCTGTAACTTCTAGAAGCAGTAAATCTACCCAAAGAAGTAGCAGTCATGCACTGCTGGGGCCACACTCTTGGGGAAGATATAACATCATTAGGGAACCATAGGATGGACATAACAGCAAAGTATGGAGCTAGATCTGGCTGTATCCATGTTCTGAATTTCATCCTCGTGGAAGAGGACTATAGCCTCTTACACACACACACACACACACACACACACACACACACCCATACACACACACACACACACACACACACACACACACACATATATAT
>NW_025364766.1:0-6805 GCF_016433145.1 Gracilinanus agilis | reverse complement strand
GGAAAGGAGGAGCATGAATCATGTAACCATGTTAAAAATGAATATTAATAAATGTAAAAAAAAAAGAATAGTCTCACGTCAAAATTGACTTTCATGGAAATTTATTTAATTAGGAAGGTTGAAGGGAGGGAAATTGAGAGAGAAACTCTGGCCAGGACCAGAGGCCCGGACCAGGTAAGAATTTAGAGGCTGAGCAGAGGGGCACAGAGGTACATTATATAAGGCTTCTAGTCACACGGCCTTGTACAATAAGAGAGGCAAGAGAGGCCTCCTTGAGGGTAGAGCCTCCAGAAATGCCAAGGAATGAGAAAGAGAGTCAGCCTAACTTAGCCACATGATAATTCAAAGGGAAACAATCATAGATCCCACCAGATTCTCAGGATTCCAATACTCCTCCATGAACCAGAAGAGGTCCTTACAAGATGCTCTCTTCCTAGGAAAACCTCAGCTGACTGAAGACCTTCTCCTTTTAAAGGGGTCATTTATGTGTCAATTCCTGTTCCTCCTGCCTAATTTGCATGTCCAGTCACAATAGAGAATTCTCATGGACTACATAGGGGTTGGGTCAGTTGATTACCTTCCAGAATAAGAGGTGTTCTCACCTTTGGTGATTAAATCTAAAGATGGGCAGGGTAGACTTAATCTAATTATCACTTATTTCTGTCTATATACCTTTTTATTTTCCTTTCTTTCTCTCTCTCTCTATATATATTTCAATCTCTGTCTCCCTCTTTCTTTATCTCTCCCTGTATTTTTGACTCTCACTCTCCCTTTCTCTATTCCCCTTTCAACTTCACTATCTCTGTCCTTATATTTCTGCCTTTTTGTCCTGCTCTCTGTCTCTATGTACAAAGGCAGTGGGGGAGAAATGCAAGTAATAGGGAATGAAAACATCAGATAGAGTAGAAGCACACTAGATTTAATCAAAGACGTCCTCATGTCTTTTCTCTTGCTCAGTTTCCTCTGTAAGTTGGTAAAGGCTTCTCTGTTGGACTAAAAAGAGATGATTGCTGAATTGTGATTTTAACTGTATTTGTAAAAACTTAACACCCTGGGAGCATGAGACTTCTGATTTGGAAAAGGAAATCAGAGGTCTAACCCACTCAGTTTATGGGTGGATAAACTGAGGTTTAGGAAGAGGTGGGGAACTCTTGATAGCAGAAGTTCCATGTGATTTGGGTCATACATATATATCAACTGATCTTTGGGAAGAAATTCTTATATGCTCAGGTTCTCTGGGTGTATTTCTGTTTCTTTTATTTAGAGTGGCCTTCTTAGTGCGTATTGTGTAATTAGAATTTTGAACCCCAGGACTCTCCCAGGATTCCACTTTCCTTCTCAAATTACATCCTTACATTTTGGATAGTTTTTGTAAGATCTCAGATCTCTCTTTTTCTAGGAATATGGCTGTGAAAGCTGGCATTACAGAGGCTTTTCTTTTATCCTTTTATTTCTTCAGTTTTTAGTGATTATTAATAAATCTTATAAAATATAATCCTTACAGTTATTGTATATTAATTTAAATTTTCTAATATTATAAGTTTCCTTGCCTTGAATACTCGCCACTCTGTGTCACCTTGGGCAAGTCTCTACCCCCAAAATCCACCCACACCACAGGGGTTTAGGACAGTCTTTTTCTTTAAAAGTGACAAAAAGCTGAGTGGAGGCTAAGTGGTCCCTGTTCCCGATCAGGTTTCCCCTCTATTTTGGTGGTTATAGCTTGTCTCACTTTCAGCTAAGTGAAGCTTGTCCCCAATGGCTCCAAAGAGGATACTGTTGAAATTAGTGAATTGAATCCATTCCCTTTGACCACAGAGAGAATCTTGTGTCATCTTTTTCACCAGGGCTCCCCTCATCCTTGGTCTTCCAGCATAGGCTTGCCTTGAACTCACTGGACATACCTCTGCTCACACTTTCCTCACACTCCATCTGCACCTCAATGAATCTTCCATGGAGGCCCAGGTCCAATGTCAACTCCACCAGGAAGGCCTCACTAACCATTATCACTTGCCCATCAGGAAGAATCCTTTCCCTCTGGATATGAAATCAGTGAGTTAAATTCTCCCAGTGAAAAGGGAGCTCCAAGGCCACATATCCTTGCTTCAAAGAGGAAAAACTTAGGATCCAAAAGAGGAAGATCTTTAGGGTTGGGGGCCTCCTGGTAGTAAAGGAAAGTGCTCAACAATTGGGTTGGAAAGAATCGTTGAGAATATCATGTTATAAAACATCAAGATGAGGCTCTGTGCCCTGCTAGATTCCACACTGTTTCTCACCTGGCCCTTTTAGTGTCTCTTTTAGGAAGGGCCCTTCAAAATGATTGAGTGTATGGGCAGCCAGACCTGAAGACAGGAATATCTGGGTTCAAATATGGCTTCACACAATTCCCTGGCAAGTCAGTTATAACCCCCATCACTTTTCCCTTACCACTCTTCTGCCTTGGAATTGCTCCACAGTCTTAATTCTAAGACAGAAGGGAAATGTTTCCCAAAAAGCAAAAGAAAGAAGAGCTGACTGGTATATGGGTCATGTAGTATCTGCTGAAAGATGTTTTTCCCTTCTTCCCTAGATGGGGAAGACGTTCTGGAGACTCTAAGGATTCCCAAGATTGGCCACAACCAGCCATTGATGCTCAAGCCAGAACAGGAGCCAGCAGCCACAGTTTAGTCTTTGATAAGATGAGAGCTAGCCAAGAGAGAACTGGGAACTCTTGATAGCAAAAGTTCCATGTGATTTGGGTCATACATACATATCAACTGATCTTTGGGAAGAAATTCTTATATGCTCAGGTTCTCTAGGTGTATTTGGGAGCCACAGGAAGACCATAGTTGGACTTTGCTTTGGAGGAACTCTGACCTCTACAAAATTACTGTCCTGCTGCGTGTCTTCCTTAGTACTCATCCAAAAGATGGGGGAAGGAGCAAGAGGGGAGGCCTGGTGGTGAAAGGGGCCCACTTAGCCTCCAGTCAGATTTTTGTCACTTAAAAAAAGAACTCCAAACCACTGTGTTGTGTGTTGATTTGGGCATCAGGTATAAATAGAATTACATAGATTTTTCAAGTATTGAAAACCAGGAAAATATCCAATAACTCTAAGTATTATATTTTATAAGATGTATTAATAATCACTTGAAGTAGAAGAAAGAAAAGGACAAAAGTAAGAGCCTGAGTAAATCCAGATTTGCCAGCCACGTTTGGGGTAAAACAAAGAAAGGACCAGTGTCAAACAAACATTTTATCTTCAAAAGCCAAGGAAGTAATGTTAGAATGAAAGTGGGATTCTGGGAGAGAGAGTCCTATTGTTCAAAATACTAATTACAAGATTCTAATTGAAAATGTCAGACTACACCAAAGGCACCCAAACACAACCAGAGAAATTTAGGATATCAGAATTTCCCCCAAAAGATCAGTTTCCATGTTCGTTGACCCAAGGAACATGGAACTTCAGCTACCAATGGATCCCCTTCTCTTCACAAACCTCAGTTTCTCCATCCATAAAGTAAGGGGGCTAGAGCTTTGATGGCAACTGCCTGATCAGTAGTCTCATGCTCCGTGGGTGTTAAATGTTTGTATGTATATAGTTAAAGGCAGAATTCAGCAATTATGTTCGCTATTTAGCCCAACAGAGAGGCCTTTACCCAAGTAGAGAGGAAACTGAGCAGGAGAAAAGACCTGAGGCAGCCTTTGATAAAATCTAGCCTGCTTCTACTGTATCTGCTGTTCTTCATTCTCTGTTCCTTGCATTTGTCACCTATTGCCTTTGTTGCCTCACCAAACCATCCAAGACAAAGATGAGAGAAGTGGCCAGAAATCATTTATTAGGATCTGGCCCTTAAAAAGGAGAGATAATGTGTCTGTTGTTGAAATACTGGATGGGAGGGTCAGGAATAGTGTTTGAACCTATCTTTACAGCCATAGCAAGAGAGCCAAATTACAAGGAGTTAAGCTGCAAGTGAGAGAGAATGAGAGAGAAAATGAGAGCGAGATAGAGAGACAGAGAAAGTGAGAGAGAGAGAGAGACTGAAAGACAGAGACAGCGAGAGAGAAGGAGGGAGATATTAGAGATATGGAAATCCAGAATTAAAGAAACAGATACAGAAAATGAGAAAGATTAAGGAACAGAGAGACAGATAGAAAGACGGGAACTGAAAAGAGAGAAAAAACACAAGTACTGAGATATAGAATAAGGGAGAGGGAGATAAAGAGTCCAAGAGACTGAGATTTGGAGACATAATGACAGAGAAATAAGGAGAAGAAGGAGAAAGGTTAAGAGAAAAAACAGAAACAGAGAATGTGGTGCAGACAGAGAGGGAGAGAGAGAAAGGAATAATGAGGTAAAAAGGTAAAATGAGAAAGAGGCAGAGACATATAAAGGGACTAATGTTAGACATAAGAGTCAGAGAGAGAAAGAAAAACAAAGAGGCATTGAAAGGCAGATACTTAAAAAGAGACTAAAAGAGAGAGAGAGATAAAGAGATAGACATGGGTAGAGAGAAATAGTAGAGCAATGGAGATCAAGAGATAAAAAGACATCAAGATACATAAAAAGATGAAGATTAAGAAACAGACAAAAGGAGAAAAAGAGTAATAATTAATCTTAATAAGATATTAAGTGACAGGGACAGAGACAGAGATTAATGCAGAGGGAGACAGAGGGAAAGGACTGAGAGATGGAAAGATAGTGACAGAAAGGAAGAGAAAGTGAGAGATAAAGATGGAGAAAGGTTATGAGAAAAACAAATAGAAAATGATAGGTAGAGGTAGAAATGAATGATGAGGAAAAGAATGATAAAATGAGAAACAGATCACCAGGGGAGGAGGTTGGTTTTTGGTGCTTTTAAATGGTAGTCGGTGGCACAGTGGTTTAGATTTTATCCCAGAGCTAATAGTGAGCCAGTGGGATGTTTTGAGCCCAAAATCGACTTTCACTGTCTCCTCCAACCCATCTCTCTCTTTCTGTCTTCCTGTCTTTCCCTTTTTTTCTTTCATTTTCTCTCTTTTCTCTTTCTCTTTCACTCTTTCTTTTAACCCTCTCCCTCCCTTCTTCTCAATCATAGGGGATTGGGGCAATCTTTTTCTTTAAAAGTGACCAAAGTCCGAGTGGTAGCCACCACTTTTCTTTTTCCCTTCTTGCTCCCTCCAGCAACCTTTTGAATGAGAGCTAAGGACATTCAACAGGAGAGTCTTTTTGTAGTATTCAGAGCTCCTCCAAGGCAAAGTACAACTATGGCCTTCCCCTGATATTCTGCTTACATGCAGATTAACCCTTACTTATATAGGCATTCCAAACTGATAAAACCACATGTAATTACCAAATAATATTTTGCATTCATTAGTTTGATATGGATCTTGGGAATAAATTTTTAGAGTATTGCCTCATCATTGCAACAATACTCTTAAAATGACTTAGAATGAATAAAGATAGAAACCTAGGTTTCCTTCCTTTCTATTTATTTGATTCCACATATCTTAGGCAGGGAGACAGGTGTGTGCAATACATATTCAAGGTACTAAAAGGAAACTTATAATCTACATTGGTGTAGATTGTACCTACTGTATATTGGGACCTAACATAGATGTAAATAAGGAACTAGCTACAGAAAATCTTGAGTGTCATGAAAGTACAGAAAACTTTATCCTGAAGGCAATAACGAATCTTGGATTATTTCTTTTTTAAAAAACATTCATTAATATTTATATTTTAGAAAAGTTAACATGATTACATGATTCATGCTCCCACTCTCCACTTCACACCCCAAAATTCCCCCTCCCCTAGCCGATATGCATTTCCAATGGTTTTAACATGTGTCATTAATCAAGACCTATTTCCAAATTGTTGATAGTTGCATTGGTGTGGTACTTTTGATCCCCAATCATGTCCTCATCAACCCATGTATTAAAGCAGTTGATTTTCTTCTGTGTTTCCTCTCCTGCAGTTCTTCCTCTGAATGTGGGTAGCGTTTTTACCATAAGGCCCTCAGAATTGTCCTGGGTCATTGCATTGCTACTAGTACAGAAGTCCATTACATTCTCTTTTACCATAGTATATCAATCACTGTGTACAATGTTCTTCTGGCTCTGCTCCTATCATTCTGCATCAATTCCTGGAGGTCATTCCAGTTCACATTGAATTCCTCCAGTTTATTATTCCTTTCAGCACAATAGTATTCCATCACCAGCATATACAACAATTTGTTCAGCCATTCCCTAATTGAAGGGCGTGCCCTCATTTTCCAGTGGTTTGCCACCAAAAAAAAGCGTGGCTATGAATATCTTCATACAAGTCTGTTCATCTACGATCTTTGTGGGGTACAATCCCAACAATGGTATAGTTGGATCAAAGGGCAGGCATAATTTTATAGCCCTTTTAACATAGTTCCAAATTGCCATCCAGAATGGTTGGATCAGTTCACAACTCCACCAGCAATGCATTAATGTTCCAGTTTGACCACATCCCCTGCAGCATTCATTACTCTCTGCTTCTTTCATTTTAGCCAGGCTTCTAGGTGTGAGGTGATATCTCAGAGTTGTTTTGATTTATATTTCTCTAATTATTAGAGATTTAGAACACTTTCTCATGTGCTTATTAATACTTTTGATTTCTTTATCAGAAAATGGCCTATTCATTTCTCTTGCTCATTTATCAATTGGGGAATGGCTTGATTTTTTATACAATTGCTTTAACTCCTTGTATATTTGAGTAATTAGACTCTTGTCAGAGTTTTTTGTTATAAAGACTTTTCCCAATTTGTTGTTTCCCTTATGATCTTGGCTACATTGTTTTGGTTTGTACAAAAGCTTTTTAGTTT
>NW_025364765.1:0-1070 GCF_016433145.1 Gracilinanus agilis | reverse complement strand
GTATGGCACTGGATAGGTAAACTAATTAAGATAGAATTTAGGTTCCGGGTTAAGATGGCGGCAGAGTAAGAAGCAGCTCTTAACCTCTCCTGACCAAAACACACAAAACTCCTCAAGGGGACATAAAAACAAGTCCAGACGAACTGAGGAACCCCACAACAGGGCACAGCGTGGAAGGTACGTGGAATCGAGACATTTCCAGGCTATAAAGGGCTCTCGCTTAATCGCGGGCTGAGCAACCGCCCCACCCCCACCCCCTCCACACTCATCTATAGCTCCGAACCCAGATAAAAAGAAATAGAGCAAGTTTGGGGCACCCATCGAGTCATCAGCAGCTCCGGGACCTGTTCCTGAGAGCAGCAAGACTTAGGACCCCATTAAGTCAAAAAAAGCACGCGAAATCTGAGCGCGCGCCAGAGCAGGACGCTGGGCGCAGAGTGCCGGCTGAGCAGAGGCGTGGGTGGAGGCAGACACAACCAGGAACTAAAGCCTAAGTGGGGAACCAGTGCAGACAGGTATACGACTGTGGAAGCAGCGCCCTGAGACTTGTAAAGAAACCTCCAGCAGAGGATCAAGCAAGAGGGCCCACCAGGGGGCTTGACCTTGGGAAAAAACCAGAACTCAGACCTCAGGAGCCAATAGATCGCGGACAGACACTGAGCGCCAGGATAAATCTGAGAAGCTGCTGGGCTAATGATGGCTACTCATCAGCCTCAGGAAGTTCAGAAGAGAAAGAATAATAATAACAAGAAAAAGAAGTCTTTAACACTCGACAGCTTTTACACAGAGAAAATCCAGACAACCGAGCAAACAGAGGAGGAGAACAAACAAGCATTCGGACCCTCCTCAAATAAGGAAAACTCCTCACAAGCTATGGAAGAGTTCAAAACTGAGATTTTGAGGAAAATGGAAGAGATCTGGCAAGAAAATAACAGTTTAAAAGGTAGAATCTTGCAATTGGAAAGTGAGGCTCAGAAATCAAATGAACTGATAAGCAAATTGAACACTAGAAATGACCAGATTGAAAAGGAAAACCAGTCCCTAAAGGCTAGAATCGAGCAATTAGAAGC
>NW_025364764.1:0-6331 GCF_016433145.1 Gracilinanus agilis | reverse complement strand
TACATATCTATATATATAGACTATATATACTATAATATACATGTCTACACCCACAGGTCCATCAATTATCTGGAATAATACAGCTTCCAGAATAAGCTGTTGGAGGGAGCTACTTCAGCAATAAGATTATATAATGGTCAGAAATATTTGGTTTCCATTCCTGACTCTGTCATCACTTGTGTGACTCTGGGCAAGTCACTGAAACTCTTGGAGATTTATTTTCTGCATTTACCAAGTGGCAAATCCTTTATTTTTATTACTTATCTCAGAATGCCAATGTGGAAATAGCATTTCACTCACATATCCCTTTAAAAACTCTATTCATATTCATTATTCTAATTGTTCTGTTTTGTGCTCATTGATTTTGTTTACTAATTGACTAAGACAAGTATCTGTACCCCATATTTAGCTCAAATTCTACATAAATTATCTAATTAAAATCAGCTTTAAAAATTGCTATCATGGTTTTCAAGGACTACTTTGCAAAAAGGTGACTTCTACAAGCCCATTTCTGTTTAAATTGTCCTCTGCAATTAGATTCTCCAAATATCAGGAGCACTCGGTGTCTTGGGAGGGAGGGGAGGATGGGAGGGCAGAATAGCTTTTTAGTGGAGATGATATAGCTGGCACTGCTTTTCCATAAATTTTCTTTGAACATAACAAGCCTGGATCTTCTATTATCTCTACTTTTCAACTGGAAAAAATGAGGCAGATGGATGTTAAGTGACTTGCCTAGGGATGCACAACTAGGAAGTATCTGAAGTTAGAGTCGAACTCAGTTCTTCCTGACTCCAAGTTCAGCACTCTTTCCTCAGCATCATCTTGCTTGCTGGTAGATTGTTTGTCTTTCTCTAACTTCAAGCTGTTGTTTCTACTCCTTAGTTCAATTTCTTTTTTTTTTTTTAACTCTTACCTTCCATCTTGGAGTCAATACTGTGTATTGGCTACAAGGCAGAAGAGTGGTAAGGGCTAGGCCATGGGGGTCAAGTGACTTGCCCAGGGTCACACAGCTGGGAAGTGTCTGAGGCCAGATTTGAACGTAAGATCTCCCATCTCTAGGCCTGGATCTCAATCCACGGAGCTGTCCAGCTGCCCCTTAGTTCACTTTTTTAAAAAAATTTTTTAATCCTTTAACTTCTGTGTATTGGTTCATTGGTGGAAGAGTAGTAAGGGTGGGCAATGGGGGTCAAGTGACTTGCCCAGGGTCACACAGCTGGGAAGTGTCTGAGGCCGGATTTGAACGTAGGACCTCCCATCTCTAGGCCTGACTCTCAGCTGCCGCCCCCCGTTCACTTTCAAAAGAGAAAGATGATCCTTGTGACAAAGATGGGAGAAAAGGGAAGTGGACAGAACTTGTTAATTGATGATGCCTGCACCTCTCCATTTCAGAGTTAAGTGACCTTGGACAATAGTATCTCCTCTCTGTTCCTCATTCCTCATGAGTAAAAAGAAGGATTTAGATTAGATAACCTTTGATGTCCCATTGATTTTTCCTTGAGATATCTAGGTGGCACAGCAGATGGAGCACTGGGCTCAGACACAGGAAGACCTGATTTTAAACTACTCATGAAACTCTAGAAAATCACTTCACCTCCATCAGTTTTAGATTCTCATCTATAAAATGGGGATAATAATAGCACTTAATGTCCAGCACTGTTGTAAGAATCACTTGGAAAAAATGTCATAAATTGTTTAGCATAAGGCTTGCCATACATTGGGAACCTAATACATGTTTTCTTTTTATTTTCTTTTATTTTATTTTTTAAAGACATACCTTCTCACTTAGAATCAATACTGCATATTGGTTCCAAGACAGAATTAGGTTAAGGGCTAGGTGATGGGGGTTAACTGACTTGCCCAGGGTCACACAGTTAGGAAGTGTCTGAGGTCACATTTGAACCCAGGACCTCCAATCTCTGGGCCTGGCTCTCAATCCACTGAGCCACCTAGCTGCCCCCTAAATGTTTTCTTTATAGATTTAAATCTATAATTTCATGATCTAGCATATGAAGCTGAAACTTGAGCTGAGATTTGATTGGTTCCTTATAGGTATATGTGAGGAAAATGTAGCATGAGTAAGCTTAGAGATTAGAGCTGGAATGTCACAATTGGACAACAGTCAGAAATCATCTTAAAACACCAGTTTTCTCTGATTCCTCCCTCTTTCCCTCAAAACCTTCCTCTATCCTTTTCCCCTCTATTTCTTTTTTTTTCTTTTTTTTTTAAATTTTAAACCCTTAACTTCTTTGTATTGACTTATAGGTGGAAGAGTGGTAAGGGTAGGCAATGGGGGTCAAGTGACTTGCCCAGGGTCACACAGCTGGGAAGTATCTGAGGCCAGATTTGAACCTAGGACCTTCTGTCTCTAGGCCTGACTCTCAATCCACTGAGCTACCCAGCTGCCCCTTCCCCTCTATTTCTTATAGCAGTTCTCTTTTCCTCCACACCTAATTTTATTCCTCCATTACATTATTTTTTCTCCTGGGTCTCTTTTCTCTTCTGCATGCCCCTGTCTATTCATGATCTCTATTCTGCACTCAAAGTTTCTTAACTCTAATAAAATCTTACAGATTCTGCCGCTTCCTCCAAGCAGAAGACTGGATGGAGGAATTAGATCAGTTTGAATTGAACAGAATCAACATTTTTAATTTTAATTCCTTTTTTTTTGTTGTTGTTTCTTCCAGGTGTTTGTTTTGAATTCAGGGAAGTGCTATTTGGAAGTATCTAGCAGACTCCCTATGGACATGTGGGGGCTTTGAGACTACATTACCCATGATTCCAATGGGTTTCCAGTCTTTGGGGGTGGATATGTCAAAGGTCCCCACGCATGGGGCAGCTTAAATTCAGAGAAGGGCCTAGAGAAAGTTTTTTGGTTTTCCTGAAGGGCTGACTGAGGGACTAAAGAGAGAGGATGGGCTCCAGCGGTAAATTTAAAAGATAGTCAGGCGCGGTCATATATTTTTCACCAATGGCCATGGTTTTAATTAAACTACTAATTTCTCTTATTATATCAGTCTTTATCATTTTTAATCTTAACAGAGGTCATATGATATCAGGTCTATACAATGGTAGGGTTAGAATTTTTCTGTAAGAAATTTTTAGAAGTTAATAAATGTGAATCATTTATAACTATCACTACATTATTTGAATGAAAATGCTTTTAAAGGCCTTAGGCTACCCTTTCCATTATTTACACTAGTCATTTGCTTCATAAAGCCTTTGATTTCTTTTTCTTCCTTTCACCAAAGCTAGATTAATCCTTTAACAGCAATCTGGTACAACAAAAATGCTCTATGTCCCAATGGATGTCCAGTCAATGGAAAGGATGCAGGCATCACTGAGTCACTTACAATTCATTATCTTTAAGGTCTTACTCTGGCCAACAAATGTGTTATAAAGGCCTTAACTCAAAAACAGTCTCCTCAGAGTAAAAGATAAATAAATACCTTCTAGTAGAATTATGTATTTTAAAGTCATTGATTCAAGAGAGGACCAAATGATCTGAGACACCATTTTGTTGAAAGAAGAGTGGATTCAATGTCAGAGGACTTGAGTTTTAATTTTTTTCCTCTCTATTTGGGCATTTCACTCCCTCTCTCTAAACCTTTCTACTGCATAACTATCTTACATGCCTTAAATCTCTTTCCTCCATCTCCTCTCTAACTATTGACTTCCTTGGATTCCCAAAGTCCCAGCAAAAATGTTACCTTCTATAGGAAGCCTTCCCCAACATCTTTTTTTTTAAACCCTTAACTTCCGTCTTGAAGTCAATACTGTGTATTGGCTCCAAGGCATAAGAGTGGTAAGGGTAGGCAATGGGGGTCAAGTGACTTGCCCAAGATCACACAGCTGGGAAGTGTTTGAGGTTAGATTTGAACCCAGGACCTCCCGTCTCTAGGCCTGACTCTCAATCCACTGAGCTACCCAGCTGCCCCCTCCACTGAGCTACCCAGCTGCCCCAACATCTTTTAAATCTAGTGCCTTTCTTCTTTTATTTCCTATTTATCCTGAATATATCTATTAGTTCTCCCTCTATTTATTTCTTCAGAATATCTCAGAAAATTCCTGGTAAGAAATTTTCTCATGTTTTGAATGGAGATTGACTATGTTGGTTCTAAAGTACATCCTCTATAAGGTCCAGTGGTTTCCCTATCTTAAGGGCGGTAGGTAGGGCACTCCATCTGGAGTGAGGAACACCTGACTTCAAATCTATCCTAGGGCAATAATTAGCTACATGACCCTGGGCAAGTCCCTTAAAATAAAATCTCTATTTGCCTCCGTTTCTTTATCTATAAAGTGGGCATAATGACAGCACCTATCTCCCAAGGTTGTTTTGAGAATGAAATGAGATAATAATGTTAAACTGCTTAGCTCAGTGCCTGGCACAGAGAAAACGCTATATAAATATTATCTATCATTATCGTTATTACCTTAACTTTACACTTGAGGAAAATGAGGCCTAGAGATGTTAATGACCTTCCAAAAGTAACACAAGGAGGAAGGGATGAAGCAGGATTTGAATTTAAATCCTCAGATTCTAAAACTATATATATATTTTTTACTAATGTTCCATATCCATTTTGATTCAGGATATCTCTATTATTAGACTGTGGCATAAAGGGATAGAGGGATGTTGAATGGGATTCTTGGTTAAAATATTTAAGTTTGGATCTAGAAATTGATTTATTAAAAAAAAACAAACGTTTAACTGATTTTCATTATGTGTCAAGCAGGAAGCCAAGTGGCAAAGTGGATAGAGTGCCAGGTTTGAAATCAGAAAGGCCCATCTCCCTGAGTTTCAATCTAGCCTCAGACACTTACTAGCTGCATGACACTGAACATGCCACTTAATCCGATTTGCCTCAGTTTCTTGATCTGTAAAATAAACCGGAGCTGGAAGTGACAAACCTGTCCAGTATCTTTGCCAAGAAGACTCCAAATGGGGTCATGAAAAGTTGGGCTTTAAAATTCAAGAACAAGAATAATATATTGACTCATGTGCTGGATACTGGAGGTAAATATATGAAAGTGCATCAGTGTCTGATTTGAAGAATATTGTTTTCTGATGGGAGAAGACAACATATATAGGTGACTAGAGAGGTATTTGACTTGGGAAGTCACAGGGAAAATGGGTAAAGAAAGAGTGATTTGGTCAATGTCCCCTTCTGAGGAGCAATGGCAAAATTAATTTTATTATGCTTACAGAGCTTGAAGGTAGGAAAATAGGCAGAGGGGGGTGGATGAAATAAACACTGGCAATGATATGGCTATGTCATGGAATGGGATGGATGCCTGCGATCAGCTACGTATTATGAGCCAATCATAAAGCTCACCAATCAACACAGTACAGGTCCTGGGGGTGATGTTCCCAAATTAAGAAGATTAAATCCCTCATAGAAGGAGAGGGGCAACCAGATGGTGAGATCCAGTGGTCCAGAAAGGATTGTAGCAGACAGGATTTGTGGGGAAAATAAGGCTAAGGTAAAACTGCAATTTGCTAAATTGCTGACCTAAAGTTACCAGTCTTCTCCCAGACTTCTGAGAGGCTTGGTTCCAGAGGCTAAAACAGGCTTGAACAAATGGCCCAGGTTTAAATGGCCCCCAAGCTTCAAAACTGGAAGATGGCTGGATCAGAAAGTCAAGTAGCTAGAATGAGGAGTAGAGTTTAGAGACTAGAGAAAGCTCTGGAGTCTTCTTATCTCTTTCCTCTCATTGTTTTCTCATTTATTCTCTTGCTTCCTCAGGAGGAAAGTCAGATAAATGTCTTTGCTTGGAAAGTACAAAGCCCTGTGATTTCTCATTCCCCACATCCTCCTATCCTTCTGTCTTTTTTTTAATGCCCCCCATTCTTTTTTTTTTCAATTCTGGAGAATTCCTCTAAGATTCTCACTTCCTTTCTGATCAATACCTTATTTGGAAAATAATGACTTCCCTTAGTTATTCCCTAACTGCCTGAAATCTTTATAGCTCATTTCCATGAAAAGAACTAGATTCTCTTGTATGGAACATAACTTTTTAATGCAACTTTTCATCAGAAAGCTGGAGAGGGGAATATAAACTGAGAAGTGGGTTTCATTTACAGGCTGAATTCCAAAGGAAGCCTGGACAAGAATAGTGATAAAATTGAGTCGGAATGGATGTGAAGGAGCTGCACGACCCTAAGCCATACACTTAACCTCTGGGTTATAACTCTTCATTCCACAGATAGGCAGAAATAGGAGCATTTGGCTCACAGCTTTTTTTTTTTTAAATTCCTTCCTTCCTTCCTTCCTTCCTTCCTTCCTTCCTTTCTCTCTCTCTCTCTCTCTCTCTCTCTCTCTCTCTCTCTCTC
>NW_025364763.1:0-1968 GCF_016433145.1 Gracilinanus agilis | reverse complement strand
AATTACATAAATTTGAGGATAAAAAGAAAAGAGGACAAAAACAATGAACCTATGATTGCTAGGCACATCGACAAAAGCCAATTAGGGGCAGTCCCCTTTGGCATAAGAGTGTACATTCAAAACAAATGCATTCAACTCCCCATAGTTCATTTTGGATCTTCATGATCCAGTGTAGGTTCTTCAGGCATCTTCATGGTGCCTTCTCCAAACAGTTTTGTTGTCTGGATTCTGGGGAAATGACAAATTTCTTATCCTAAAATTACTCTCAAAGAATTTAAACTTTACATTATAGATTATAAAACATACATTCCCTTCTGAGGAGAATTATGCATTCCCCTGAAATTCTCAAAAGAGTTAAATTTTACATTACAGATAATGATACAGACATTCTGATTATAAAACTTCCATACACCCCTGAGGAGAATCAATAACACATTCTTCCCTGAAGAGAGTACCCCAGGTCAGCTAAGGATACATGGCTGAGTTATGAAGTTGTATGAAATCAATTGGCAAAAGAAATTTAAAAAATAAAATAAAATCCAAATAAATGAGAAAATTAACTTGTGAATGAAATGTAAAATGTCAAAGTCTTATGTGCAAAAATGTAAGGAAAAATAAATCTATAACAGGACCTTGAATCAAGGTCCAATTAAAGTGATTTAAGCAGTTCACAATTACCCATTTGGGAGCCAGGACTACAGAAAGTTGTCATTCTATATATAAGAGAAATAACAGGACCAAATATGTGTGCAAGGGAAGTGTCTCTTCCTGGTCTGATTTGCCTGCACCTTCTCCGGGATGAGTCATAATGATAGGCAATATTAGGTGCTTGGCTAGGAATGAAGCTCAGGGGAAGTCTGGCCTGTAACATATGTTAGAAAAACTGCAACCCCGAACCTCAAACACTAGTTTCAAGCCCTTCAGTATTGGCATAGAACTTTCTCAGTCCCACCTGGTTTGGGATGGTATACATGACCTTATGCTGCTAGGCACTGTGCTGTTTCTGGGTGGTCTCCATGACCTTGTGGCTCTTTTGCTCCCTTCTCTTGGAATCAGGCAGAGACCTTAATCAAAGTCACATAATATTTACCAACAATTGGCAGGGGCTTTTGGGTATGCATTAATATTATAGCAACTATATATTTATATTAAACTTATTACTATAAAATCAAAATAGGATTAACACTGATTATATGTACTTTCAGTACAAAAATAAGAAAAAGGAAAAAGTCAATTATTCTTTTAATAATTTAAGAGAAAAAGGAATAAGAAAATTAAAAATTCAGGGGAAATATATTTTCATGTATAAAAATGAGGGAGAAAAACACATTGTATTGCACATATAAGGAAAAATAATAAAAGAATGTTTTAAAAATAAAAAATATATAGCTTAGAATTAATGAAAGGTTTTTTTCACCCAAAAATGAGATCCATTTCCTGTTAAGCTTTTCCATGAACTTCTGTGTGTGTAAATGTCGTTTATAAAATAGCAGATTGATAATGCCCATTCAAATAACATAGCAAATTTCCAATAACACATTTAAAGATAATAGCAAACAAACCTATTATTATAACCACTTGCTATGGTGTTTAAAAATTGTATACTTGTCACAAATTCAACAGGTATAGTAAATCATTCAGCCATGGCTGATATATATATATATATTTTTATTATTATTATTATTATTATTATCATTTTTAAACAAACTATTACTGCCTCCATGGCAATTGTGGGGCAGAGCCTAAAAAAGAAATCTGATTTAAAAAACAACAAACTTCTGTGTCTAAGTTATCACCAGGAATTCTAGATCCTTTTGATGGGAAAGCAAGCCAAAACATCAAGCATACAGGAGCTCTTTTGGCTTCCTGTGTATTATACAAAAGCTTGGGCAGGAAACCTCCATTTGTTTCCTTTACCTCTTTAAGACAAAATTCTTTATTTTATATATATATATATATATATATATG
>NW_025364762.1:0-3364 GCF_016433145.1 Gracilinanus agilis | reverse complement strand
TCCTTCCTTCCTTCCTTCCTTCCTTCCTTCCTTCCTTCCTTGTCTTTACTCCTTTCTTTCCCATTACTCTGGTGTTTGAAGAAGAGCAAGAAGGCACATGTTGTTAGCTCATGGATCTAAAGCCTAAGAAGTCTTTGAAGTGTGTTATTGGAAGTTTGGGGATCTTTGATTTTTATATTCATTTGATTTCTTACAGAAGGTAGGAAAAATTTGTGAAAGAATTATAAAATTCCACAAATGAATTTTATAAAGGACTTTAAATGCCAAACTGAAGAGTTTCTCCTTGATCTTGGAGGTAATAGGAGGCCACTGGAACTGAATAACATGATCAAATCTGCAATTTGGTCTGGAAAATCAACTGGGCAGCTTTAGTGAAGGATGAGATGGAAGGGAAAGAGACTTGAGACAAGAAGACCTACCAGTGGCTTTTACAAAAATACAGGTACGAGAAAGCTCAGGCTTGCATCTAAGTAATGACAATGTTAGAGGAGAGAAGGGGTCCAATGGGAAAGATGTGAAGACAGAAACAATGAGCCTTGTATAAGAGGGGATACAAACTGAGGATCAGAACAAGGGGTTCCTAACTCTAAGGGATCTAGCTAGTCACCCAACAACCCTCTACATCCCTCACAAGAGGGAGCCTCCGGGTCTTCCGGCTAACTTACCAGCTCCCTATTTCTATCTAGGTGTTCCCCAAAAGCTGACTAAGCTACTTATCTATGACTCTCAGTAGTTAGTTTGATTTAGTTCAAAAGCTGTCTCCAAAACCCATTATGATCGCTCTCAAACAGCTAAGTCCACCCCGTGGTGGGGGGTGGTCTGATCCCTAAGGTAAAATCTGACATAAAGCCTATCTGACAGGGTTTTTAGATAAAAACCTTTTGGAAAGCACAGCAGGTATGATCAGATCCTTTACTAGATATTCCCAGTCAAACAGAGTAGAGTACCTCCAAAGATGATTTAAGGGTTTCTCCTTCTCCACAGTCAGGTTGAGGTAGCTAAGCTCCAACAAACTGCCTTTCCTCCACCCTTCCACACAGGAAGAGCCCCCTTCCTCCTATAGGAAGTCACTCACTCCAGCAGTTGTCACTTCCAAACTGTTCCTTCTCTGCCTTCTGCCTGCTCAAATCCTTTCCCTTGAGTTCCTAGTATATGCCTTAAAGGCAGCCTTCCACTTCTCTTAAATCTTACCCTTATCTCCATCCTTTCCTCATTACACTTAGCAACAGATTGGATAGGTGGGGTAAGTGGGTAAGTGTAAGAGACTAGGTGAGGATTCTATTGAGGTTGCAAGCCTGGATGGCTGGGAAAATGGTAGCCTTAAGAAATGATACCCCAGTGTCCTCCCATTTGTACTGCCTCTAGCATGGACTTCCTTTGGATGTAGATGAGTGGAGAAGGAAAGGAAGGGAGAGGGAGGGAGGGAGGAGGAGAAAGACAGAGACAGAAAGAAGAAAAAGAAAGGAGGGAGAGAGAGCATGTAATAAGTGCTTACTGTGTGTCCGGCATAGTATTAAGGACTAAGTGTATAAATATAAGAAAACTAGATGATGCCTGCCCTCTAAGAACTTACATTCCAATGAGAGGAAGACAACATACGAAAGGGAGGTAGGAAGGGCAGGGTCATGGTGTGAAGATGTCTAAAAACTAGGGAGCTAGTTTCAGGCAAGATAAGGTAAAGGCTCATTACCCACTAGAGCCTGGAGGCAGAGCCCAAGATTCCGGTGGGTTGGTGGGTGGGTGAGTGGGTTTGATGTGGAGATGATGGCTGGAGTACCACCATGGTATTTGTATACTGATCTAGTTCAATCACTCTTCTCTGTTTCTTTCCTTCTCCACTCAGCAGGCTGGGCAGAGCCAGAATGCAAGTGTGGTGAGTCCATGGTGACTGAAGGGGAACCATTTATAATAGAGATATGAGTGGATCTTCTCTATTTTTCATCATGTCACTCACAAGAGTGGATTTTTCACTCTTCCCTTTTGCAGATAGAAACCACAGCCCAGAAGGGCCAAACTATATGACGAACAATAATGGACCCATCATCTCACTGGTGAGGGTACTCTTGCCAATGGTAGAAATCATAACCCATCCATTTTTTGCCTATATCATCCTATAAATCTTTCATTGAGAAAAAAGGTAGTGATAAAATACTCAGGAAGACATGGTTCACATCTTGTCTTGGACACTTATTAGTTGTATGATCCTGGGTAACATCATCATGCCTCAGTTCCATCTTCTGTCAAATGAGGGGATTGGACTCAGTGACCAACGAGTTTTTTTCTAGTGCTAAATCTATCATTCCATGATCCTACCCAATGCCCTGGGATCTTCCTCTGGCTCTTTTCACATTCGTTGGTCCCCATCAACACTCAGACCGAGAGTATTTATTACCCTTCGCTCTCAGCACATGGCAGAGCCATCTCCCTCTGTGATGGCAATATCCATGTTGATCCATTTAATGCCACTTCTTGCACACCAAATCCATATGCCCCCCACCCTGAATCTCTCTCTCCTGTGATTGTGACTCACTTGCAATTTCGATTCTTCAGAGATCATGGTGTTCCATGACTTTCAGCCCTTCAACATCACTGGGAGAATATTAGTGCTGAAACGATGGGTTTTTTGTGTCAGGGAGCAGTAAAGCACTTGGAGGAAAATGCTATTCGAATGCTAAGTGGGTTCATAATTATGTCCTTGGTGTCTGGCCAGAGTCACCTCTTCCAACATGATTGCTTAATTGCTTTGGGGAAAGGTCCTTAGAAAGTCTCCCCACTCGTCATGGTGGGTGGGGGGTGGGGGGGAGCAAGCCACTTAACCAGCCTGACACACCAGCCCAAGCAAACTATTTCTGTGTGCCTGTGTGGGAAGAGTGGGAAGAAGGAAAGAAAAGTGAGAAAATGTATGTAAGCAAATATTTCAAAGGAGAGAGGGGAGTACATTTTAAATGAGATTATAAAAGAATGCATGAAAGCCTCCCAGAACCCAAAGTGAACAGCAGGCTTTGGTCTCTGCTGAGCCCAGTGAGACTCTAATTAACAGAGAGCTGGCCTCAGTGTGTCCCCAAGCCCTGGGGCCCTGTCTATGTCCTCAAGAATCAAGGAGCCCATCTAACTGGCTCTCTCTTCTCACCTTCCCATTGAAAATCAGTAAAGAGGAAGATGAGGACAGCCCCATGCAAGTTCAGGACATACACAATGACTTACTCTGATATCACATTTCTTACTGCCTAGATCCAAATACATTTTCATGAGAGTGGCTTAAAAGAAATCCTGAGATGGCACTTACGGGAAAGAGAAGAGGGGAGGAGAGAGAGAGAGAGAGAGAGAGAGAGAGAGAGAGAGAGAGAGAGAGAGACAGAGAGAG
>NW_025364761.1:0-7295 GCF_016433145.1 Gracilinanus agilis | reverse complement strand
TGTGTGTGTGTGTGTGTGTGTGTGTGTGTGTGTGTGTGTGTGTGTGTCAAAGGCCAGTTGTATGGGATTCTTTTTTCTGGTAGGAATTGATTAATGTTCCTTACTTGTGTGTGTGGAATTGGCAAGAGTTTCTGAAAAATCCTGGTCTTTAGGTTTCCCTGCTCAGTGGAAAGAGAATTCAAGAATGATTTCCTATCACCAACTTTCCTTCACTCACTCTACGTTCTTGCCATGATATTCCATGACTAGGTCTTTACATTGGCTATCGCTTATGCCTAAAAATATAGTCCACTCCAACTCTGACTCTTAGAATATTGAGCTCAGATTAAAAGCCACCTCCTAAAAAAGTCCTTCCAGATCAATTAATAAGCATCTTCTCTATGTCAGAAACTACCTTAGTCACTAGAAATACAAATCAAAAACAAAAACAAAAAAATACAAAATTAAAAAAAAATCTCTATTTTCTAAAAGTTCAATTCTAACGAGAGAAATAACTTGTTAATACACAAGTGTATAAAAATATATCCAGAAAATGGATATAAATAAATGCAAAATAGTTTTAAAAAAAAACTTTTTAAAAAGTTAGAGAGGGAAGGCACTAGCAACTGATTCATTGGAAGGGCTTCATATAGAAAGTTGTGCTTTGGCTACTTATCTTGAAAGAAGAAAAAGACTGTGGTAACAGACTGGCATATGAAGTGGCATGTGAAGTATATCTCATGTCAATGTGAACTCCCTGAGGCAGGTATGTTTTTCATTTTTGCCATTGTGTCTTCAGTATGGTGTACCCATGAGGCACTCTGTGTGTCTTTTCATTTCCTCTTTCCCACTGTGCTTCATAAATAACTTCATTAAATGTATTGTCAAACACTGGGAGTTTAAGATAGGACTGGACTTGTCATTTCACTCATATGGGTAACTACTTGTGAGGAATAGTATGTGCCAGTATAGGTCTGCACTTCCTCTGCAATTTATGGTTTTAGAGATTTGCCTACCATTGAAAGAATGAGTAACTTGCCCAAGCTCATACTTCAAGTATATGTCAGAGGTTACATTGGAATGTAGGCGGTGTTGGATCAAAGGCTGACTACATTTTCCCATAGTCTCCATTCTTTAAAACAAAACAAAACAAAACAAAAACAAAAATACATGTGTATAAAATATTTATACTGGATTTTTTATTATGGCAAAAATAAAACAACAACAACAACAAATCTGGAAACTAAGGGACTCTGACTAATTGGGAAATGGTTGACCAAATTATATTGTATGAATAAGTGGAATATTATTGTACTATCATAATTCAGTTGTTCAATCTGACTTTTCCTGACCTGATTCAGGTTAGGTCCTGCTATATTCAACTCTTTCCCAAAGTCTGTCCAAGCTCATGTTCATTGCTTCTAGGATGCTATCTATCCATCACATCCTCTACCATTCCCTCTATCTTTCCCAATATCAGGAGTTTTTCTAATGAGTCATGTCTTCCTTTTGTGTGGCCAAAGTACTTAAGGTTCAGCTTCAGTATTTGCCCTTCCAATGAATAGTCTGAGTTAATTTCTTTCAATATTGACTGACTTATCTCCTTCATGTTCAAGAGATTCTCAAAAGTCTTCTCTGGCACCACAATTCAAAAGCATCAATTTTGCATTGATCAACTTTTTTTTCCCTTTCTTTTGAATGAGCATGTTTATTATTATTTATTACACATTTATGACAAATCATATGTGTTTTATTATTGTTATGTCTCACATTATGTTATATACAAAAATAAAAATAAGTGGTACAAAAAAGTAATCTAATTATTTTGTTAAGACTAACAAGAGTAGCCACTAAGGTAGTCTTCATTTTTACTTGTAAATTAATGCATATTAAAATTTTTAAGGAAAACTATTTTTTCAGCTTTCTTTGTAGTGCAATACATCATCATAGTTTGGCCTTTATGCACCTTTGTCAGCAAAGAGATATCTCTGCTTTTTAGTATGCTGTCTAGATTTGTCATAGTTTCCTTTCCAAAGGAGCAAGAGTCCTTTATTATCAAAACTGTACTGATGTCTTCAGTAATGTTTGAACCTATTTCTTCTCCCTCTATATGCCAGGAAGAGATTACACCAATTTCTACGATCTAATTTTTAAAATTAATAAGTTTGTTACTATACAACACTTAGTTAATTCCCTCTCTTAACCCTTTACATCCCATTAGAGAAAATATCACTTGACAAAAATATATATTTATGTATAAAACTGTCTTAGTTATTTCCATTTATCACTTCTTTCTTTGAAGGTGGATGGGCACAAACCAGTCTTCAAATATTATTTTAGTTTCTATATTTAATGTTTTCTTGGTTTTGCTCATTTCACACTTCATAATTTTATGTTAGTATTTCTATGTTTTTCCAAAATTATCCTCTTCATCATTTCTTACAGCGCAATAATATTGTATCACAATCATATGTCACAGCTTGTTCAGTCATTCTCCATTTGATGTGCACTTCTTCAGTTCTCAGTTCTTTGCCACCACAAAAAGAGCTGCTATAAATATTTAAAATTATATAGGTTATTTTCCTTTTTACTTGATCACCTTAGGAAATAAACCTAATAGTAGTATTGCTAGACTAAAACATATTCACAGTGGGACAAGTAGGTGACAGTGGATAGAAAGCCACGTCTAGACATAGGAGGTCCTGGGTTCAAATCTGGATTCAGACACTTCTTAGCTGCTTGACCCTGGGCAAGTCACTTAACCTTTTTACTTTGGAACTAATAATTAGCATCAATTTTAAAACAGAAGGTAAGATTTTTTTTAAGATTATGTACAGTTTTTAAACTCTGATCATAATTCCAGATTGCTCTCCAAAATAAGAATACTATGTATTGGCTCCAAGGCAGAAGAATGGTAAGGGTAGGCAATGGGGGTCAAGTGACTTGCCCAGGGTCACACAGCTGGGAAGTGTCTGAGGTCATATTTGAACCTAGGACCTCCCATCTCTAGGCCTGGCTCTCAGTCCACTGAGTTAACCAGCTGCCCCCCAATTCTAATTTCTTCAATTTATTTTCTTCTTTTATTCTATTGCTAGCATTCCTAATACAATATTAAATAATATTGGTGATAATAGACTGTTTTGTTTCACTATTGATCTTAAAAGGAAATCTTCTAACTTATCCCTATTATAAATGATGTTTGCTGATGACTTTAAGTATATACTTATTATTCTATGGAAAATCCATTTATAGCTACATTTTCAAATAATTTTAATTGGAATGAATGTTGTATATTTCCAAAAGCTTTTTCTGTATTTTTTATATAATCAAATTATTTTTGTCACTTTTTGTTGATGTGATTAATTATGTTAATAGTTTTCCTTATATCAAACCATCCTTGCATGCCTGATAAAAATCCTGTTTGGTCATAATGTATAATCTTTGTGATATAGTGTTGTAATCTCTTGGCTAATAATTTATTTGGGATATTTCCATTTTTTCATTGATAAAATTAGCCTATAATTTTCTTTCCCTATTTTTGCTTTTCTAAGTTTAGGTATCAGCAATATATTTGTCTTATAAAAGGAGTTTGGCAGGACTTCTTCACAAATTTTTCTAAATTATTTAAAATTGGAATTAGATAATGTTCAAATGTTTGGTAAAATTCACTTTAAAATCCATTTGGTTCTGATGGTGTTTTTTTCCTTAGAAATTTTGGCCTGTTCAATTTCTTTTTCTAAAATTGGTTTATTTATATATTCTATTTCTTCCTCTGTAAGTTTAGACTGTGTTGGCAAAGGTGTGGCATGTGTGCTGGAGGGTACTGTTCCATTCCCCCTCTCTATCTCATTTAAGGACAATTTTTACATGCTCAGCCCTTCTATCCAGCAGTTCAATGTGAGCGTTTCCTCCCTCCACTTTCTGGGGTAATGTAGGGACTCATAGGCAGCTTGAAGATGCAGTTTTGGCATGTGGTCCCTAAAAGTTTTGCCAACACTAGGAAATTTATATTTTGGCAAGTATTCTTCTTCTCTTTCACTTAAATTGTTGTTGTTGTTGTTGTTGTTTAGTTAATGTTAAGCTTCTAACTACCTTTTGAACTCTCCTCTTTCATCCCCATCATAAGTTTCTTAATTCTTTGTTTTTTGCCAACACAATGGTATCATCTGCATATCTGACATTGTTTACATTTCTCTCAGCAACACTCAAGATGTTGATATTTAAACTTTCCATTTCCAATTCAACCATATCCATCTTACCTTGGATCTTACATTCTAGGTTCCTCTGCAATATTAATCTTTGCAGCACTGGACTTTCTTTTCATTACCTCTACCTTGATTTTTCTCATATGTAAAATGGGAATGATAACTTTCCCTACCTCATGGTGTTATTGTAAGGATAAAATGAGATAAGCTTTGTAAAATGCTTTGGAAACTTTAACTAAATGCTAGCTTTTATTATGTCTCAGAGCTGTTTAAACTAGCTGCACATATTTACAAAATACCAATTATTCAAAAGGAAAGTAGCAATTCATAGTGTGCTTTTTCTTATGGGTAGTACTTCAGTAATGAGTAAAGTAATGAAAGAGAGCATGCTGTGACTTAAGATGTAGGCAGAAGTTGAGTCTACTAATTAAGGGGTGTAGGCTAATGTCTACCTCTCTTTGTGTTTTAAGAAGTGGAATGGAGTGGTGTAATAGCAGTTCCCCCCCCCCCCTTTTTACCTCAAATAGAACATTCTCAAAGGCAGTGGAGGCGACTCAAGATCAGCATTAAAAATGAGTTTTAAAGTAACTTTTAAGCTTTGGTACTCCAGATTCATTTTTCTTAAAAGGCTTCTACTAAGTGCAGGGAACAGAAAAGTCAAAATGGGATTATTGGGAAATGCATGCAATGAGGTCACAAAACTCCTCATTATCATCTGATGCTACGGAGGTAATTTTTGCATATGATACATGGTGTTCTTTCTAGTGTCCTAACCATTATCTCTTGAATAGCATAAAGGAGTGCTGGACAAACTGGAATCTTCAGTTATGTTTGATTAGTGTTCCTGGCCTTCTCCTTCTCAGTTTCAAGCCATAGAATTTTTCATTTCCAACATATTGCCAGTCTCTGAGGGTGGCAGCATGGACATCATAAAATCATTTTCCCAGGGAAATGACATAATTAAGCTCCTTGAGGCCAGAAAATTTTTTCTTTGTGTCTTTGTATCCACTGTAGCTTGTTTTCCTTCATATCCATTCCTCCCTATCTCTCCCCCATCTTTAGCACCTGTGATTTTACTGATGTAGGGAACTCCCATTGATATAAACCCTGCTACCAATGTTGATCTCCCAAAACTCTGCAATATACAATCTTAGTTACTGCTGGGACAGAGAGGTTAAGAAACTTAAGCCTAGAGTTATCCATCTTTCCTGACTCCAAGTCCTACTCCATCTGCTACTATCTCACCCATAATATTTGCTTAATGATTATTGAAATAATAAATGAAAGCATAGTTGATTCTGATCAAACTGTTTTGAGTGTTAAGGAATTTTCAAACAAGATATAGTTCTGAATAGAGTAAAGAATCTTGGATGATTTTAGAGACTAGAGACTTAGAACTTAGTCCTTGATCTACAAACTAGGTGGATGATCTTATAAACCACCTCATTGCTCTGGAGGAGGTGGTAATAGGTAATTTCTGAGTATCCTTCAATGTCTAATATTTATAAGATCATATATTAGGGGTAGAAAGATTCTTGGAGAACATCATTTAACCCTCTCATTTTATAGATCAATTACAGAACAGCATAGGAGGCAGCAGAGTGTTAGGTCTAGAGTCAAAAAGATCTGAGATCAAATCTGGCATTAGATACTTCCTAGTTATGTGACCCTGGGAAAGTCATTTAACCTCTGATTGCCTACCCCCCCCCCCCCAAAAAAAAAAAGTGTCCACAGTATCTTCTAGAGAAGTATATGCCAAATCATTCTAGTATTCTAGTAACCTTGCTCAGAAAATCCCATGTATGGTTATAGTCCATAGAGTTCCATATATTCAGACATGACCAGGTGACTGAACAATAACAATACAGAGGATCATATATTTAGCAAGGGAAGGAATCTTGGAGGCCATCAAGGCCGACTCTCATTTTATAGACAAGGCATAAAGAGGTTAAAAAGTAATTGTCTGAGGCAGGATTTGAATTTATGTCTTCTTGATTTCAAATTTAATGCCCTACCCACTATGCCATGCTGCTTCTCAAAAAAAAAAAAAAGCCTCATCATTTTCTTCCCTTGGGACATTTGGTCTTTGAAGAAGGTATAGTGTTTTTCTTCAGGAACCTCATGATCTTATGGTCTTATGATTGATGGCTTAGGAGGAAACTCTAAATGGAAAGAATATGATTACTGCCAATAAAGAGCTCATTTGCAACCAAAAAAGAATTGTGAAGAGAATGATTTGGTTGAACATAACAGCTACATTATTGGATGGGAATTTAGGCCTAAAACATAAAAATAAAAATAAAAAACCTTACTATTGTTATGGAGGAAAAAAGTGGTAAGATCTTGTCACAGAAAATGCAAGGGAAGGATGAAGAAGGTTGGTGAGGACTAAGAAATCCATCATCCCATCTGTGAAAATACTCCTATAATGTTGCTGCTGCTGCTGACCTCCCTCTTCTTCTTCTTCTTCTTCCTTCTTTTTCTTATCTTCCTCTTCCTCCTCCTTCTCCTCTCTCCTCCTTTTTTCCCCTTCTTACTCCCTTTTTCCCCCTTCAGACAGGATTATAGAGATCAGGCAAGTCAGGCAAATCTAACTTATCTAAAATCCTATTCTCAAGGATGCACATGACCCAGGTCTCCTTCTGCATTGGACAATCATCATATATAAACATCATCAATTAGATTATAAAACAAGAATATATATTTTTTATATATAAAACAAAAATCACAGCAGACTTGGAATCAAAATCTGATTATTTCTTACTGTGTGACTATGGCCAACTAAATTTCCCTTAAACTTTTTGTTTGTTTGTTTAATTTCATGTTGAGATTTTAAAGGGCCCAGAATCAAGAAAACCTTGGTTCAAATCTAATCCAAGACAGCTACTAGCTACATCATCCTGGGTAATTCACAACCCCTGTCTCCCTTAGTTTCCTCATATGTACAATTAAGAAAATAATAGAACTTACTTCACAGAGTTATGGTGAAGATTGAATGAGACAATATTTGTACAGCATTTATCCCAGTGCCTGAACCATAGAAGATATTTAATAATAATAATAAGAAGAAGAAGAAGAAGAAGAAGAAGAAGAAGAAGAAAAAGAAGAGGA
>NW_025364760.1:0-3500 GCF_016433145.1 Gracilinanus agilis | reverse complement strand
TACATATATATATATATAAAATAAATGAAAAAAAAAAGCTACCAGGTGAATCAATGGAAAGTCAAACCCAGAGATTAGGTCCCCAAATTTAGATGATGTGATATGTTTCTATCTTCTCATGATAAAGTATATGAGTAGATCTCCAGGCTCAGTGGTAGAATCTAATTTAATCCAACAAGCATTTATTAGGTGCTTTCTATATATAAGACTTTGAGTGATAGTAATATAGAAACAACAAACAAACAAAAAAAACTCAAGGAAACAAAAAAAAATCTAGTCCCAAAGAGTTTTCATCCTAACAGCAAATAAAGAAGATATGAATATGAAAATTTAAGGGGAAAAGAGATAACTAATATCTTGGGGGATCAAGAGAGGTTTGGCAGGACTTTTAGAGAAATTCTCTCTCTGAGACCTTTAGAGAAAGTAAAGATTCTAAGGGACAGAAGTGAGGAGACAGTGAATTCAAGGTCAGGGAAAGGTGTAGAGGTTAAAGATAGAATGATGAATTTGGGAAACAAACTTCTGGTTTATGTTATCTGAAAAAATTAGAGCATGAAAGGGAGTAATGTGAAAAAACCTGGAAAAGTAAGCTATATCCAGCATATAAAAGGGATTTAGAATTCATATATTGAGACTGTATGAAGAATAGCAATGTTACTCTTGGTCAGGTCTGTGTTTTAGTAGCTAACCTTAATTAAAGATTCATGTCATCTAATTTATATATTCTAGGAATATCAAAATATATAAATAGTTGAGCTAGTATTTTCAGATTTCTGATTACTGAGGTGAAGAGTAAGACATGTTTTGGTTGAATTGGCCTTAATATGTTTTGTGACATCTTCAAATTAGTGATTTAGAACAAAAGTCCTAACTCATTCGTACTTGTCTCTTGAGAACTTTATTTTAGAGAAACTTGGACTTTCTTGTTTCATTGATGAATAGTGATTAAATAATTATTTTCTTTTTTGGCCGGTTTTATTGTTTTATTAATAGAACTTATCCACACGTGCCCCATCCCTCCCCCTACCACCTCCCAGCTTCAAGAGAAGGCATAATCCAGGATATAGACATGTTCATACAAATTATGACTTTCCTTTTTCTATCTTTTAATTCCCTCTCTGGAGGTAATGCGCAAATTTGTAACTGTGTATCTCTTGGGTCTACTCTTTTCACTATTCATTATTCTGGTTAGTTCTTTTCAAGTTTTATTCAAATTAACCCATTCATCATTTCTTATTTATGGTACAGTAGTATTCAATCATAGTCATATACCATGATTTCTTTAGCCATTTGCCAACTGATGGGCATCCCCTCAATTTTCAGTTTTTGCCACCATAAAGAGAGCTGCTATAAATATTTTGGGTCATATAGATTCTTTTCCTTTTTCCCTGATCTCCTTGGGAAACAGACCCAGCAATACCCTTGAATATACACAAGAATATACACTAGTGCTTGGAGTAAAGGCATACATAGTTTCATAACTCTATGGGTATAAATTTGAAATTGTTCTACAAAATGCTTGGATCAGTTCACAGCTCCACCAACTAACAACTCGTTTCTAGTAATGTTTCAATTTCTAGTCTAAAGAAAATGTTTACTAGTCTTCCGTGATGTCCTTTAGCCACATTTTAGATTAATGTGAAGAGGAAGCAGAAATTTGGAATGTGACATCTTTATTTTCAAAAGACTCTATATTATAAAGGCAGTAGAAGTGAAATTAGTTTGCTAGTATTCATATGAGACTAATACCTTACTAATCTCTTCAAAGAATGATCTAAAATTTCCCCAGAAGTCAGTAAGTTTACAATATTGAATAGTTTTTGTGTAAATCTTCCCTAGGAACAAGTATGGAGAGTTATCCTTTCTCCCTACTCTCTTTTGCCCCAGGACATTTAAAATTCATTCAAATTTATTTTGAGTATATTTACATAAAGGCCAGCCACAAAACAGCAAGAGATTTCATGCACAACTAAGGATCAGAGATAAGACACTGGCAGATTGCCAAACCCTCCTGATGCTCCAACTTTAATTAACACAAACACTATTTCATATTTCTTTCCATGAACAAAATTACTAAATTTAATTAGTATTTAATTTAGTAAATTTAACCCATTATATATTGGCTTTAAAATAGATCATATCCAAGCATTCATAAAGAAAAAAATGGACTTAAACAAAGAGTTTGCTGCCCACACACAGAACTCAAGAGAATCACCATAAGGTAATAAAGAGAATCGGGGGAGGGGAAAAAATCTTCTCTTTAAGGGACCCAATTCAATCAATTTGTATCCCAAGAAGAAAAGAAGATATTGGCAAATTTTAAAAATTGTTATTACTAACAGGGTAACTAGAAGAAGTTTACATAGAGGGAACAGTGACAAACTGTATAGGATGAAATGTCAAGCAATATATATATGTATGTATGTATGTATGTATGTATAAATATATACAAAACTGGGGAGGGGAAGAAGATAATATTAAGAAAACTGGGAAAACAAACCAAATGGAGTAAATTTATATTCCATAAGGAAGCGCGTGGGGCCAACAGGGAAGAATAACAATACACTGTAAGGGTAAAGAGGATGGAGAGAGGAAATACTTAATACTTAAGTGCATTGAAATCAACTTGAAGAGGGAAGAACAATCAGATCGACTGGGGCAGAGAATTGATTCTCTCCCTATAGAGAAGCAGAAGGGTAACAAAAGGACTGGTGGAGAGGGAAGTAACACTAAGAAGGGAGAGGGAGGAGGTGGGGTAGCTTAAAAAGATCCTAAAGAAGAATAAATGGGGAATAAGAAGGGAGAGGGGAGAAAGGGAAGTACAATAAGGGAGGGGATTAGGGGAACTGATTAAAAACAAAACTCTGGTATAGAAGGAAATAGTAAAAGAAGAAAGGGCAGGACAAGGAGAGAGAATCAAAATGTCTGGAAATACACAGTTGGTAATTTTAACTCTGAATATGAATGGGATGAAGTAGCCCATAAAATGGAAGCAAATAGCAGAGCTGATTAGAAACCAAAATCCTACCATATGTTGTCTACAAGAAACACACATGAGACAGGCAGATAGATACAGGGTAAAAATAAAAGGATAGAGCAAAATCTATTGGGCTTCAAATGAGAAAAAGAAGGCAGGGGTTGCCATCATGTTCTCTGACAGAGCCAAAGTAAAAATAGATATGGTTAAAAGAGATAGGGAAGGTAAATACATCCTAATAAAAGGCACTATAAACAAGGAAGTACAACAGTACACAACATGTATGTACCAAATGGTATAGCTTCCAAATTTCTAAAGGAGAAGCTAGTGGAGCTCACGGACAAAATAGATAGGAAACTATACTAGTGGGGGACCTCAACCTTCCCTTATCAGATCTAGATAAATCAAACCAAAAAATAAATAAGAAAGAGATAAGAGAGGTGAATGAAACCCTAGAAAAATTAGAGTTAATAGATATGTATGGAGAAAAATAAATAGGGACAAAAAGGAATACACCTTCTTT
>NW_025364759.1:0-1204 GCF_016433145.1 Gracilinanus agilis | reverse complement strand
ATTATTTGATATGATAAGCAAAGAAGGAGTCCTACCAAATTCCTTTTTTGACACAAATATGGTACTGATTCCAAAGTCAGGTAGAACAAAAACAGAGAAAGAAAACTATAGACCAATCTCCCTAATGAACATAGATGCAAAAATCTTAAATAGAATATAAGCAAAGAGACTCCAGCAAGTAATTAAGAAGATCATCCACCATGATCAGGTGGGATTTATACCAGGAATGCAAGGATGATTCAACATTAGGAAAGCCATCCACATAATTGACCATATCAACAGTCTAACAAACAAAAATCACAGGATTATCCCAATTGATGCTGAAAAAGCCTTTGACAAAATACAGCATCCATTCCTATTGAAAACATTGAAAATCATAGGAATAGAAGGACCTTTCCTAAAAATAATAAACAGTATATAACTAAAACCATCAACGAGCAATATATGCAATGGGGATAAATTAGAAGCCCTTCCCAATAAGATCAGGAGTGAAACAAGGATGCCCATTATCATCTCTTTTATTCAACATAGTACTAGAAACACTAACAGTAGCAATTAGAGAAGAAAAAGAAATTGAAGGTATCAAAATAGGCAATGAGTAAACTAAGCTATCACTCTTTGCAGATGATATGATGGTCTACTTAAAAAATCCTAGAGAATCAACTAAGAATCTTGCAGAAATAATCAAAGACTTTAACAAAGTTGCAGGATACAAAATAAATGCACATAAATAATCAGCATTTCTATACATTTCCAACACAGTAGAGCAGCAAGAGGTAGAAAGAGAAACACCATTTAAAATCACCCTAGACAGTATAAAATACTAAGGAATCTATCTACCAAAACAAACACAGCAATTATACCAAAACAACTACAAAACACTTTCCAAACAAATAAAACTGGATCTCAACAATTGGAAAGCGATTAATTGTTCATTGTTAGGATGAGCTAACATAATAAAATGACCATTCTACCCAAATTAATTTACCTATTTAGCGCCATACCTATCAAACTACCAAAAAACTTCTTTACTAAATTAGGTAAAACTATAACAATTTTCATTTGGAATAACAAAAGATCAAGAATATCAAGGGAAATAAAGAAAAAAATGTGAAGGAAGGGGGCCTAGCAGTATCAGATATTAAACTATATTATAAAGCAGCAGTCATCAAAACAATATGGTACTGGCTAAGAGACAGAAGGG
>NW_025364758.1:0-7668 GCF_016433145.1 Gracilinanus agilis | reverse complement strand
CCTCCTCGAGTGGGCTTTTTATACCTTTTAAACAATAGGGGCTACCTCCAGCCTCGAATAAGATGACCAACATCCCCCACTCCTGCCTAACCTCATTCCATATCCCTTGTCAGGTAGCCCCTATTGTTTAAAAGGTATAAAAAGCCCACTCGAGGAGGCAGTGCCCCACCTACACTGTTCTCCCAGCCAAATTCAACATGAATACCAAAGTAATACATTTCTCTTTTTATTTCTAAGCTAAGTTTTGGAGTCTTGCATTCTTGCAAAGGGTACCTGTCCCAAACCTGGGATTCACTCAAGTTCCTCCACAGCATTTATTATGCAAGTACTATATGTCAGATACCAGGCTAGGTGCCAGGGACATACATTTTTAAAAGACAGTCCCTGTCCTCAAGGAGCTTACAATTCAATAGGAACTGATGGAAAATGGAATTACCTGAGAAGTCCAGATCTCTGCCCAGTAGAAGGGAAAGTTTTGGGGAAAATGGATTATTGCCCCCTCCAATCAGAAGGGAAGGAGGCTGAGAGAGCTGAGAAAGCCTGAGGGTCAATCTGCATAGAAATGAGATATCAGGTGATCAGTTGATCTTCGGTGGGGCAAGCTGTTCTGTGAATCCAAACCAAGTAAAGCTCCAGATGCAAAGCAGAGAGTGTGGCAAGCCAGAAGGTTAATGAGACCTCAGGCTGCATTCGTGAGAGGAGGCTGAGGATCATGGAAGTGGGAGGTGGTCCTTCCTCTCTCCCCTGCCCTGGTTAAACTACATTTCAATTATCATGTTTATTTTGGGGCAAAATAGCTTAGGAAAGATTTTGCTTGGCTAGGAAACATACTGAGGAGAGTCCCCAGACTAGGGAAGTGACTCCAGCTCCTACTCTATTAAAATCAGTTCTAGGAACCGGGGATACCCAGCCTGGAGTAGGCAAGGTGCCCCCAAGGGGACCTGAGAAGTTTCATCAAGTACACAGAGAGCTATCAAGTGAAAAAAGAATGAGATTTGTCCCATTTGGTCCAAGATGGCACAACTAGAGAAGCAATAGGTGGAAGTCGCCAAGGGGCAGACACGGGTTCAGTGCAAGGATGACCTTCTTAACCAGCTGAGGTACCCAACAAGAATAGACTATTTTGTAAATAGAGGAGGAGAGGTCCCACTCGTTGAAAGCAAGAACTAAGAGACCACTTGTTGAGCCAGGGGTTCAATCAATCAGTCAATGAGATTCTGTGATTCTAGGAACCAATTCACAAATAGGAATCATCTCCTAAATATCCAGGGAAGTCAGGATCTAATCCCCTTTCAATTCCCACACCATCCTCCAATTTCTGGCTGGAAGACAATCCCTCAAGCATCCTTGGCCTCAGTGATCAATGCTGAGGGAATAGTTGAGATATAGAGAGGCAATGTGGAGATCCTAGAACATGCAAGAGAATGAGTATGAGGTGAATGTGAACTATCAACAGAACTGAGTCATCAGTGTTCAGCACCAACTACTGGGAGGAGTGCTGTGGTGTTCACAGCACTCCATCACTGATGCCAGCAATCTCCTGTTATGGTCCAAGAGCTCTCTGAGTAATAGAGGAAAGAGTGACCCTAGCATAACCTATGATGCTGCAAGAGATGATGGCTCTGGGAAAATTAGCCACCCCATCACTCACGGACATGGAACACGGACAGGAGGATCTTTGTGCTCACGTACCACCTGAGAAATCAACTGAGATTGGATTTAATGGAGGCAAAGAAATTGCATGGTAAGGGATGGGAGGGGGTGCATTAGACCTGTGATATCCCTAGTACAGAAAACCCACATCATACCTACCAGTGCCAATTGGTATCTATTTACACATTTTTGTCTTATAGAAACTATTTTTGTCAAGGGTGCTGTCATCCTTCTAATTTCCAATCCTGACCTTGGCCTGGATTCCTCCCTCTTCCTCTGCCCCTAAATCCTTAATGTCACTAAATCTTATATTTCTAGCTCTACAGCACGTGTTCCATCCCTTTTCTCTCCACTCACATGGTCACCAACTCTTTCTCTTTTTGCTCTACCTCTTCCAACAAGATACTTCATCTCCTGACTCCTGCCATTTTTCTTAACTGTCCTCCATGACTGGAATGTTCTCCTCCTTATCTCTGCCTCCTGGCTTCCCTGGCTTCCTTCAGTTCTCAGCTTAAACCCCCACCTTCCACAGGAAAGCTTTCCTTGTTCACCTTAATACTAGTGCCTTCTCTCCAGGCTATCTCCAACTTATCTTGTCTATATCTTATTTGTATGTAGTTGCTTACGTGTCTAGTACCCTCATCAGCTGTGAGCTCCTTGGAGTCGGGGGACTGTGTTAACCTTTCTTCATACCCTGAACACTTAGCACATAGTAGGTGCTTAATAGGTTCTTCTCACCTTGACCTGTTTGTTGACTAAAAAACATCTGAGTCAGTAATATTTGATCTGTTTCCTAACAAAGATGAGGCCAAGAACAAGTGAAATTGAGAATACAAACCAGTTTCTAAAATCTCATAGAGCAGAATGTTGGGAGATTATGGGCAATCTCCCTGCCTAAGACAGTGAGGAGCAGTGGAGGGAAAAGAGGGTTTGTAAAGTTCACGATGGGAGAGTCAGCCAAGTCAGAGCATTCCCAGGATAAGAGGATAAAACTGGACAAATAAACACAAAGGGACAACAAAATGTAAAAGATCTGTCAAAGGTTCTAGAACCAACTCTGTTCTCCAATTGTGGCAATGGAACCACCATATTCCATGTTATTTCCAGTCTTTTTGGAGGACATCTCCGAATGAGAGAGCAGGAAGAGGAGAAATCCCCTGGGCTTGCACAAGCAGCTTCCTAGCATGAAGGAGGAGGAGGAGAACAGGCCAAGGTCACCTGATGACCAAGTCCTGCAGTACCTCCCACCTGCCCATCCCCTCCAGGACCCCCTGATGTCCAGTCAGTGGAGATGGGGGGGAGGCAGGGAATGGCAAAAAGTGTATAAGTGGAAAGATCCTGTCCAAACCAAACACCTCCCAAGCCAGAACACAGAGCAGCCTGAGTGTCTGCTCTCTGAAGCTGGCCCAGCTCAGGTAAAACAAGCTCCCCACTTTCTAGGTAGGTGGGAAGGAAGGGAACAGTTTTTCCAGTCCATTGACAACTCACAAGGTAGATTTTTTTAAGTGCTACAAGCTGTACCAATGGAGGTGATATCACGGGTTCGTAGACTGAGAGCTACTGACTGATGGATTCCTAAGCGTCACTATCTTACATGGGAGCTCTAGGGAAGCTACATGGAGCAGCCCATAGAGCACTAGATCTGGAGTGGGGAAAACTCATCTTCCTGAGTTCAAATCTAGCCTCAAACACTTCCTAGCCATGCAACCCCAGGCAAGTCACTTAATCCCATTTGCCTCAATTTCTTCAATTGTAAAATGAACTAAAGAAGAAAATGGCAAATCATCCCAGTATTTTTACTAAGAAAACTCCAAATGGAGCCACAAAGAGTCGGGCACAACTAAAAGAATCAAACAGCCAAAAAAGGAGTTCCCATCACTCCTAGATCCACTCACTCTCTGGAGGACATCTGCTCCTCCTCTCCAGCAAAAAATAACAAAAACCTTTTATTAAGCACCTGCTGTGTGCCTGGCGCAGTCCTAAGCACTGTGAATACAAATAAGAATAAGAAACCGTTCCTTCCATCATGGAGCTTACAATCCAATAGGGAAGAAAATGCACAAAAGCAAGCTGAAAAGTGGGGAGGGGGCTGCCAGAGGGTAGTGGCCAGGGACAAGATGTTTGTGGAGATGAACTAGGCAGAACCACCGATGGAAAATGAATCTCCTGGAAGGTTGTGAGTCTCTGTAAAGGAAGGCTTTGGAAGTAAATTGTTGTTCAACCTCCCCAATCCTCTAATCCATGGGAAGAGGCAACAGAGAGATCTGAAAAAAAAGTGCTGAGGGAGCAGCTCAGAGGATCTAGAGCCAGACCTAGAAATGGGAGATCCTAAGTTCAAATCTGGCCTCAGACACTTCCTAGCTGTGTGACCCTGGGCAAGTCACTTGACCCCCCATTGTCTATCCCTTACCATTCTCCTGCCTTGGAACTAATACATAGTATTGAGTCTAAGACTGAAGTTAAGAGTTGAAAAAAATGTGCTGAGTATCAGGTGGGGATGGGGGAGGGCATGATGTTCCTGGAGTTGAAGCCAAAGCAGCCTTGCTCCCAAGGGTGCCCCCTCTGCCCGCCCTCTCCCCCTTCTCCAGATCCTCTTCATGTACCCCCCCTAAAATGTAAACTCTTTAAGAGCCTACCTCCTTGGCTTAAACTTGTGTCCTAACACTCAGCACAGTGCCTGGAACATAGGAAGTGTTCAATGAATGCTCTGCTATCAAACTGGGGGCTTCTAGTCTCCATCCTGACCTCTGAACTATTGAAAAGCGCCCTTCCTTATGACCCAGCAATTCCATCTCCCCGAGCCCAAGGATTCCATTCCATTCTCGACCCTTGAAGTAAACACAAAGTGAACTTTTTAATAATAAAAACCTTCTTCTCTTTAATATTCATCTGAAGTTCCCACTGACCTTACAACAGAATTAAATGTAGCTTGACTGTCACAGGAGAATTAATCATTTCTTCATCTCCGGCAAGGAGTTCTCTTCCCAAATGCCAAAGGCCAAACTGCGCCTGATATTAATGCTCCGCAGCTCCAAGAGCCTCCGGGCTCTGGCCGAGGTCCTGAAAACCCTGGAGAGAAGGCTTTGCTGCCCCACTCAGTGTCCTTGGAGACCACCTGGAATCTCCCAGTTCAGTAAGACTCAGCAGCCGGCCCAAACTCAAGCCTTGCCAGCACCCAGCAAGGAGCACCTGTGCCTCGGTCTGCTCTGGCGACTACTCCACTCTGGAATGTCATTCAGGGACAGCTCTTGAAGGACAGCTCTAGAAATCCACTTTGGGTCCTAAGGATGTCTCCCGCCAGACAAGGCACAACTGATGACTTTAACATGCTCACGACTGACAAGTCAGGAGACCAGGAAGGCAGGAAACTCTCCAACACAGAACCTTCACCAAAGCCTGGGGCCTGGGCACTGCCTACCAAGGAACTGGACCTAAATTCCCAAGATATAAGAGAGAAAATGCAAACAGTCCAAGACCTCAGAGCCAGTATTTATCTAGCACTTTACTGTGGGCTAAGTCATTGAAAATATCTCATTGGATCCTCACAACTACCCCCGGGAGGTAGATGCTATTATTACCCCACTTTACAGATGTAGAAACTGAGGCCAGCAGAGGTTAAGTGACTTCCTCAGGGTCACATAGCTAGATGGGATATCAGAGGCCATCTAATCCAGCCTCCTCATTTACAGATGTCCAAGGTCACCCAAGTACTAAGTGTCAAAGACGGGGCTTAAATCTAGGCACTCGGCATCCTCCCAGCCCACCCTTCCTGGAACCTCCACATCCTGATTCCCTCTGAAGCCCTGTTCATTTCTCAAGAGGTAGCAGGCACATGTTCTTCTATCCCATGAGGAGATGGAGGAGGAGAAGAGGGGAACCAAAGGAGGCAACATAAAGTTAGCTACAAGGGAAGGAAGAGCCTGAGCAAGAGGGGTTAGACCCCAAGTCTCCAGATGCCATCAGTCATCTCCCCAGAGCCAGCTGAGCCACACTCTCCACTCTTCCTCACCGAGAGGCCGAGATTGCCAACCTCAAGGTATTCTGTGACAGTGGAAAGGGCGTGGACAAAAAATAGAGAAGGGAAAACAGAGCTGGGTTCCTGGAGAACCCAGGCAAGGCAGAAAGACCAGAAATCTCCAAGAGAAGGTCCAAGAGTAGAAACTCACAAAGCATGCCCCAACTGAGAGATTCAAAGACAAAGGGGAAAAGGAAGAACAAATCAAGGAAAGCAAGAATGATCTTTCTGCAGGCTAGTTGGGTACCACTAGGCTGAGGCCCCAGAGAGTGCTGACCTTGCCCAGACCTTGTCCTTCACCTGTCCTCTCTTTCCCCCTGGATCTGGAGTTCTCTGTCTCCTCAATAGGGGACCTTCTTCTCAGGTACTCCAATCCCACTGTCCCCCCTGGAATCCTGAAGAACACATGGATTTGGATCTCTCGTCTCAAAACCTCTCCCCTAGAGGGGAGGAAGCAGCAAGGTACCCAGAGAACAAATGGGAATCTGGAATGAAACAGGCTGTTTGGTTCCCACCCAAAAAGACTGTCAAGCAATAAAAATCATAGATAGAATGATAGCAATGAATTGAAAGACTAGTATTTGAGCATCACTGGGCCATTTGCATTAGCTCTTTGAACATCTCATCACCCCTTCAGAAAGCCCAATCAATGCCAACTGGGCTCCTTTCTTTCTGGTGCTCTCTCTTCCTCTGGATCAGAGTTTCCTTCTTTCCAGTCTCCCGTTGCCACTGATTCTTGCAGCTGGCCTAGTAGCTGATACCCCACTGGTGGAGGGCCAGCAGAAGAGAAAAGAATGCCTCCTGCCTTTCAAGATCTCTTAAGGCCTTGGACCCAAGGAAAGAAGACACAGACAGGAGGCAGCCCCATCCCAGATGCAAGCTTGCTTCAGAAGCTAGCAATGCCTGGCTAGTGGTCTGGAAGTGGCGGGGGGAAGTGGTGCCCCCCTGGCCTTCCATCTAAGCTTTCCACCCAAGCTTTCAATGCACTGGGACTGCATTTCTCTCTGGGCTTGGCTAACTCATCTAACCTGCTCTCAGAGTAGAGAGACCACTCCCATTCAGTTATACCCCGACCCTTTCATGGTTTCAAAGATCGCCCTGTTGTAGAGAGACGCATTTCCCCAACTGGCCATTCCAGCCCTCTAGCCTCTGTCCCAGGTGGTGTTTGGGCCTCCTGTGCCTCGCTGTGGTCATCCTCTAAATGTGTGCTTGGTCATCCCACAGGTGCTGGACCTAAGTGTGGGCCAACGGGCCTCAGATTGCTTGCTTTGTTTGGGGGCTTTAGAGCTCTTACTCTTACCAGGCTACTTTCAGAGACATTTTTGACTTGAGCTCATGGTGTCTCTTGGCTAACTTAAGGGAAAGCTTACTGGAAGGAGTTCATGAGTACACATCTGTGGGGTGGCCCAGAATAGGAAGAAGCAGCTTCTTCCTGGGTACCTGACTCATCAGTGAATGAGAGAGACGGAGATAAGGGCAGAGACTGAGACAGAGACAGAGACACAGAGAGCGACAGAGGAAGAAAATGGGGAGAGGAGAGAAGGAATCAATGAGGAGGTGTACCTACTGCAAGGGAAGAAAAGAGTCCAAGGCGTCCCCTGAGGAATGGAGGGGAACACAGGACTGTGAAGCTCTCCCTCCCTCATCTGAGCCTAGAAAGACAAAGGTCCAAAGTGGGGGCAGGAGGAAGGGCTCCCGAGAAGTCAAAAGAACCAAAAAGAAACCATTTCATTCACTTGGGCAACTCCAGGTGTGGAGCAGAGAGGAGCTGCCTGCCAGGGGGGCAGAAGATCAGGTGAAACTGATTTCATGGATGAAGTACTTGGATAAAATGGATAAATTCCCAGACATAAACCGAGGCAAATGCAAACCTTATTAAGGTAACTGGGCCCAAACTGGATCAAGCAGCCCAATAAACCAAAAGAAAGTGGAAGAAGAGAGAAGAGAAGAGAAGAGAAGAGAAGAGAAGAGAAGAGAAGAGAAGAGAAGAGGAGAGGAGA
>NW_025364757.1:0-4887 GCF_016433145.1 Gracilinanus agilis | reverse complement strand
CTACTGAGCCACCTTTTTGCCCTTTTAATTGACTTTCAGACACTACCTCCTCTGGTTCTTCTCCTACCTTGTCTGATAGCTCCTCCCCAGTTGCCTTTGCTGGATCATTCTCCATCTCCTATTCATTAAGTGTGGATACTCCCAAGATTCTTTCCTGGACCCTCTTTTTTTCTCCTTGAAGGGAGAGACTATTGTTTTTGTCTGTTTCCTTAGCACTTAATACAATGTCTTATACACAATAGGTGATTATCAAAATATCTATTGAATTACATTGAAATTTATGCATTCTGTCCCTTGGGGATCTCATCTACTCCCTTGTGTTAAATGATCACCTCTTTATGGATGACTCACAAAGCTATAGATCTTTTGAATTCAGGTCCCACATTGCCAACTGTCTTCTGGATGTTTCTATAATTAGAAGTGCCTTCAACATCTCAAACTCAACACCATTAAAACAGAGGTCATTAACTTCCTCTTAACTTTCCTTTCCTCCAGCTCCCCTATTCTTGTTGAAAGTGTCATTGTTGTTCTAGTTGCCTCCTTATCTTTGACTCTTCCACCCAGTTGTTCAAGGTCTTAAAATTCCATCTGCATAATATCTTGTGCATCAGCCTCTTCTCTGGACTCATGTGGTTTCCCTGGTCCAGACCCTCTTCTTCTCTGGGCTGAACTATTGTAATATTCTCCTGATTAGTGTCCCTGCTTTCACTTTCTCCCCTTCTCAATCTTTCTTTCCCATAGTTGCCAAAATAATCTGAAACAGGGGTTTGACTGTATAATTCATGTGTCCTCCCCTGACCTTGCTGAGAAACATTTTCAGTAGCTCTCTATCATCTCTGAGATAAAATCTTGACTTCTCAGACTGGCATTTAAAGCCTGCTATAATCCGATTGCAATTTACCTTTCTAGACTCATTTCATATCATTCCACCTCATACATTCTACTATCTGTTCACACTTGATTACTGGCTATTCCTTGAGTTAGGCAATCCATCGCACATCATAATGACTTTGTAAAGCAAAGTGATGCAATGGTTAGAATGCTGGGACTGGAGACAGGAAGATCTCAGTTCAAATGCATCCTCAAACACTAGCTATATGACCCTGGACTAGTCACCTAACCTCTGCTTGCCTCAGTTTCCTCATCTATAAAATGAGCTAGAGAAGGAAATGGCAAAATATTCCAGTATCCTTGACAAGAAAACTCCTAATGAGGCATTAAATGTTGGACATAATGGAGACAACACAACATTAGCAAGAAAAATGGGGATAGTAATAACTCATCTCTCAGAGTGGTTGTAGGGTCAAATGAGATAACAAAGCACTTGGCACATAGTAAGTCCTACATAAATATTAGTTATTATTGCTGTTGGCTCTTTCATGCCTGGAATGCATTCTCTGCATACATCACCTCTATTATCATTAAAGAACTGAGTCAAGACTTGAACCCAAGTCCTCCAAATCAAATCCAGTGCTCTTTCCACCATACCAAGTATGAGACAAAATTCCCCACCTCCATGTCCCAGTTTTCTCTGTTTATGAGCACTTTAAATCTCTTTACCGGGTTGCTCACTCTAGCCTTCCTCAGCTTCCTCTTCCCTATGACTGGAAAATGGAGTTCTAAGCTCCTCCCAAAGCCTTCCTTTACAGATGGCAGAATTTGGGCTCCCAGCTAACTCTTCTTTGCACTTTCTGCTCTGTCTGGTACAACAAGATGCCCCCCATTGGGTACTCACCCTATTTTCCTCTTTTCTCCCCTTTCCAGTTTCTTCTTGGGTGTCATCTTTCCTAATTAGATTATAAGCTCTTCCAGGGCAAGGGCTCTCTTTCTTTTTCTTATTTATAAACCCAGTACTTAGCATGGTGGGCAGTCTGTAGGAGGCACTTAACAAATGTTTATTGAATTGAATTCTGAGCAGAGAGAGGGAAGATTAAGCAATAGGTGTAGGGAAAAGATGGTTTGAAGTCTGTCCTGAGAATTAGCAAGGAATCTCACTTTCTGGAGAGGGACTAGCTAATTAACAAGAGCTAAGCGCCTTTGGGAGGAAGCTGTGCTATGAGCAACTGTTAATTAATTCAAGCAGAAGGAGAAAATTCTAAGGGCTCTTAACACTTAAGCTACAAGCTACTTGCTGGGAGGTTATTAAAAGGAGAGCTAGAAGTGCTATAGGTAATAGAAAGTAAAGACTTGGATGAGATTAGGAATGAACATTAAAGTTTAGTTAAGTCTTTATTGATAACAGTTTTAAAATCTTCTTGCGACTAAGTTTTTGTATGAAAAAATCTTACTTTATGTCACTGAGATGGTAATTAAAGTTTAAAGACTTCATTCTGCTATTTTGTTAATGAGTTGTATCTCTATATTGAATATCCCCCAAATCTTAGTGTGTTCTAAACTTTAATAGCTTAAAATTGCCCAAGGATTTTTGGCACACCTTCAGATCATATATCATTCCCTCTTTCAGCTATCCCTGTTTAGGGAAGAAGCTATCCACTGGGCCTAGGCAATGATGAATAGATGCCACTACTTACCTGATGGAAGCTACCAAAATCGTAGGCATAGTTCTTAAGAGGAAAAATTATTAATGTCTAGAGCATAATGGAAGAATTGAATTTTGTTAAAAGAACCTGTTGTGGGGGGCAGATAGGTAGCTCAGTGGGTTGAAAGCCAAGTCTAGAGATGAGAAGTCCTGGGTTCAAATCTCAGACAGTTCCTACCTATATGACCCTGGGCATAAGTCACTTAACCCCAGTTGCCTAGCTCTTACCACTCTCTTCTACCTTCTCTCTTCTATCAATACACAGTACTGATTCTAAGATGAAAGTTAAGAGTTTAAAAGGGGCGGCAGGGAGAGGGAAAGAACTTATTAAATGATAACTCAGCTTTAGATCCTCCTAAAGAGAAGGGAGAAGGACATTCTTTTTCCTTCTTTCCAGCTTCAAAGACTGGTAAAATACTGTTGATAAAATATCGTACTAAGCACATTATGGAAGAACACTAATACTTGGGAGGGAGAAGTAAGAGTAGGAGAAAAAGATATAGCTCTACTGGTCATCCCTATTACCTGGGACAAGATGTCGTTAACTAGGATCAAGGAACTGGAGTTGGAAGAAATTCAAAGGCCACTTATGGAAGTCCTTGGAAGTAGTGGCCTATTTATTTAGTATGATACTGCCCATTAAAAACTCTCAGATTGTCATAAATGAAAGTACAGCACAGAGCAGAGAGCAATCAGAGGGGAAACGGGAGGAAATGGTTTTCAGGTTGCAATGTGGGATCTGGAACAGAGTTGTACAGTAATGCTGTCATAGCTTGGGCGAAGGCACCGAGCAGGTGCACCATGGCAAGAATGGAAGGGTCAGGTACAGAGTACGAGTTTTAAAATGTAGATAGCAATAGAATGCCAGTGTGAATCTGGAACAGATGGCTGGAGCTGCTCATCAGACTGGTCGTGAGCTCTGCATATGACAGGTTAGTTGGTCCTGCTCCTTTTGTGGGGGTTCAGGGCACAGCTGCAAGAACAGAGCTGAAATTCCGAGCTCTTGGTGGTTCTGTCACCTTCACTGCCATAGCAGAGAGAGTCAATGAGCAATAAAGGAGTAAATGCCAAATTCTGCCAACAAGTTTTCATTTGACAGTTCCCCTCCTCGGGTGCACAAGAAACAAGAGAGACAGCAACAATTCCTAAATCAATGTCAGTGCCTCTGCTGGGCTATGATGAATATCAAAACACATTTCCCCAAAGCAGAAATCAGCAGGCCTTCATAAACAGTCAATAATGTTATTTATCACTAAAAAGATCATGCTGAGCCTCCCTTCAGACACTCAAGCCCAGTCTTTCATGGCTGCAGATTTCTGAGCAGTGAAAATCTGGGGAGGGAAAATCAGCTTCACAGGTGTCCAGTGAGAATGTCCTGAATGGAAAGACAGATTTTTCACTGGGTTAGAGTCAAATCATTTGATTTCTCTGGGGATAGTTTTACATATGTATATGTATATATATACATATATATATATATCTGTAGGCACAAAAAATTCTTGATTATGTTATGAAGGACCAAGGCCATAAGGGAGGTACAAAGTGTGTCATGGAATCTAGTGAAGGGATCACTTTTAGTTGGGGAGATCAAGGAAAGCATTCTGAAGGAAGGATCACTGGAGATAGGTCTTAAAATAGAAGTATTTTCATCTGTGTTTCACTGAAAGTTAGGATGGCAGTTTATTTTTCAAGAGAGCCTCAACTGGCCATGTCATCCAACCTAGAACAAGATGGTGGAAGTAATAATAATAATGCACAGGGTCTAAGGGCTGGAAGAGACCTTAGAGGCTACCCTGCCTATCCAAGAATCCCTTCTCTATGGTCCCTTCAAAGAGTTTATTTAAGCTTGGCTTTAATACTGCCACTGAGGAGGAATCCATTACCTCTCAAGCTCACTGATTTCACTTTTGGATGGCTCCAACTATTAGGAAGTTTTTACTTATATCCAGCTTAAATGGACCTCTTTGCAACTTTTACCCATTACTCCTAATTGCATCCTCTAGGGCTGAACAAAGCAACTTTCTCTTCCACATAACAGTCCTTTAGGTACTTGAAGACATCTCTAAGTCTTCTCTTTTCTAGACTAAACAATCTACTCTTGTGAGAATTATTCTCCAGTCTTCTCACCATCCTGTTTGCTTTTTCTATATACTCCAATTTAACCGTGGCTTCAATGAGATGTGGCTTCCAGAAGAATACCAAATTAGAGGAAAGGGAGAGGGAGAGAGAGAGGGAGAGGGAGGAGAGAGAAGGAGAGAGAGAGGGGGGGGGAAGAGAGGGAGAGAGGGAGAGAGGGAGAGAGGGAGAGAGAGAGAGAGAGAGAGAGAGAGAGAGAGAGAGAGAGAGAG
>NW_025364756.1:0-6453 GCF_016433145.1 Gracilinanus agilis | reverse complement strand
CACACACACACACACACACACACACACACACACACATATACACATAATAGTTAGGATTTATTTAGTGTCTACACTATGTGCCAGGCACTGTACAAAGTGTTTTACAAATATCACCTAATTTGTTTCTCACAATCTGGGTAATGAGTGGTATTATTATTATCCCTGTTTTACATATGAGGAAACTGAGGCATTTAGGAAGTGAAATAACTTGCCCAAGGTCACACAGATAGTAAATGTCTGTGCCTGGATTTGAACTCAACTCTTCTTGACTCGGGTCTCAGAGTGCTATCCATGGTGCCACTTAGCTGCCCAGATCTTCCTGATTCTAAAGATTCTATAACCTGGTCATACATTTAAATCTGCAAGAGATCTGTGAGGCCATCAGGATCAGGCCTTCATTTTACAAATGAGGAAATAGGGTTGACTGATCCAAAGCAAAAAATGGAAGAGTGAGATTTGAACCTCTGACTATAAAGCCAGAATTCTTTCTGTGGAACCCTGCTGCCTTCACCATGCTGCCTCTCATCTCCATTTAAATTTTAAAGGTCCTAGCATAAGGCATTCATACACACACACATCTATATAACACCTACAAATATCTTCTCTTTGAAATAATTTTACATTGATCCTGAGAATTCATTGGCTATATACACTACCACTCTTTATGGGGGGTAACATAAAATCAATCAGTGGAACTTTTTCCTTGTTTTGTTTTTTTTTTAAATATAGAATATAAACCAAAGTCCTAGAAATGATGCCACATCTTCTGAGAGCTAAGTTGGCACCTCTGGGATTTTGGAGAATGGGCAAAAGGACAGTGATGGCCTTAATAAAAAGTGTCTTTCTTTTATATTTATTTACCTTCCATGTATTCTAGAACCAGAAACAAAATGGCATGGATAATAATAATGATGATGATGATGACAACAGCAGCAGTAATTAGCATGTATATGGTGCTTTAAGGTTTAGAAAGTTCTTTACAAGAGAACTTGGTCCTTATAACAACCCTGGGAAGTATTATTATTATTATTGCTCCCATTTTCTACATGAGGAAATGGAGGCAGCCAAAAGTTAAGTGACTCACCCAAGATCACAAAGCTAGTGTCTGAGGTCTGTCCTTTTGGCATGTCCCTATGTGAGTTGTCTTGAAATGTGTTCAATTTTTAAAATATCACAAAATCAAACATAAACGCCAGGGCTCACTGATGGGGGCCTTTCAGAGTAGCCTTGAACAAATAGCCACAAGAGAACTAAGATCACAAGGACTCAGGAGTTCGTGTCTCCTCTACATACATTAGTGTTTGGGATGGGATCACCAAAAGCAGCTTTTGTTTTAGCCTGGTAGAAGAGAGAAAAATCTCCTAAAATCCTCAAGCATCATCATAACTTGTCATTACGTTGAGCAGGTAGATAAAGCAGAAAGGAAAAAAACCCCAACATTATAAGCTATTGTAATCTTATAAAAAGACAAATTTAGCATGCCGGGGAAAAAAAGGTGAGAGAGGAATCAAAAAAACCTTCTCTAATACACAATATTTTAATATAAGATGAAAAGAACCTTCTTTCAAAAATGAAAACTGATAAATCCTAATCACGGTATCATGGAGGCCTTCAATAACTGTTTCAGAGGAGGAGGAGGACGGTGGGGATGATGAAGGACAATCAAGGGATATCCTCCACGCACCCCCAAACAGTAGGATTCCTCTCAGTCTTCCCAGTGTGTCGATGAAGATATTTTGTTGGAAGGAATCAAAAGGCTATCAGTCAGTCCCAGAAGGAAATGAACTTGGTCTGCCACAACTGTCTTTTCACAAAGCCATGCTAATTATTGCTCAGCACCCGCTCTTCTCTAGGTGATTGCAAATTGATTAATGATTTGTTCTAGGATCTCCCCAGGTATTGAAATGCAGCTGACCCAGCTGGTCTGTAATTAGCAGGGCCATGCTTTTTCCAAGATGAGCAGTACATTTCCATTTTTCCAGGCTGCAAGACTTTCCTGAGCGCTTCCAACAAACTCTCCAAGATAAAGAAAAGTGGCTAAGCAACAGCATCTGCCAAAGCTTTAATTACTTTCATTTGCAGGTCAATGGGACCGATGTGGGTAGGACAGAATTCAATTCAACTCAACAAGTATTTTGGCTGCTGTACTGGAGTACATGGCAAGTTGGGGAGAGAGATGAAGCAAGAAAGCAAGGCTGCTCCCAGATTATGAAAGCAGCGAATGCCAGAGTAAGGAATCTGTACATTGTGGCAACAGGGGGAAGGATGGATTAAGATGAGGAGAGAATTAGAGACCCGTTGGGAGACTACTGGTCCACCTAGAGAGCAATGAGGACTTCTACAAGGACAGTGACCATGAGAATAAAGAAGAGGAGAATGGATTGGAAGAGTGCCTTCGGTGGTTCTTGGATTCACGAGCACCTACGTTCAAATGCAGCCGCAGACACTTACTAGTTGGGTGAGCCTGAACACGTCATTTAACCCTGCTTGCCTTGGACTCCTCATCTGTGAGCTGGAGAAGGAAATGGCAAACCACTCCAGCATCTTTGCCAGCCCCAAATGGGGTCATGAAGATTTGGACACAACTCAGAAACAACTGAACAACCACAAAAGGGTCCTTTCCTTTGGTCTCACAGGAAAAGAGGGGGCAGCCAAAAAACCTCCAAGATTCCAACATGAGATATAAAGTGAATGATGGCAACCCTGACAGAATCACTAGAGTCATAAGGATCAGGCTTAAAGGGAAAACCAAAAAGCTCCCTCTCAGACATAATGAGCTTGATCAGATACACTCGTGTAACATTTAGATCAAGATGGACTGGATTTTATTTTTTTTTTAACCTTACCTTCTGTCTTAGAAACAACACTGAGTAATTGGTTCCAAGAGAGAAAAGTGGGAAGGGTTAGACAATGGGGTTTAAGTATTATGCCCAGGATTACCCAGAGAGGAAGTATTTGAAGCCACATTTGAATCCAGGACTTCTCCATCTCCAAGGCTGGCTTTCTATCCAGAAAGAAGGGATAGTCGAGAGTGTCAAATGTTCTGGAGAGGTCAGAGGAAGAGGAGGATTGAGGAAAGGGCCTGGAGATATTTGATAAAAGATTAGTTTCATTCATAATGGTATAGATGGCTCAGTGGATAGAGTAGCAGGTCTGGAGTAGGGAGGACTTGGGTTCAAATCTGGTCTCAAACACTTCCTAACTTTGTGACCTGGGGCAAGCCACTTAACACTAGCCTTTACTGCTAGTCTGCCTTGGAGCTGATACTTAGAAAGTGAGGGTTTAAAAAAACTAAACAGTGATACATACAGACACCAGATTATAATGAGTGGTTGACAGAGTATAGAGGCACTGAGTATAGGGTTTTTTCAGGCTTTGTGGTCAAACATGAGAGATGACAGGGTAGTCTGATGACGTGCAAAGGTCAGAAGAAAGCATTTTTTTAGGCCTAGAATGTTTGTCAAGAGAGGGGAAAGGGACAGAATAGTGAAAGAAATGAGGAAGAGGAATGACTGAAAAGATGACTAACAGAGCGAGGTACCAGATCAAGGGTTCTTCACCTGGAGTCAGTCCAAAATTTGTTGGTTGTTTATTTATTTAAACATTTTAATAACCATAACTCAATGTAATTGGTTTCCTTTGTATTTCCACATATTTTATTTTGTGCATTTTAAAGTATTATATTGAAGAGACCATAAGGTTTCACTAAAATGCCAAATAATTTTGGACTCTCAATAATTAAGGACACAGCCAAGAAAATTATCCTTTTTATTGCTGCTAGTCAGTTGTTCCTAACTCTTTGTGATACCCATTGAGGGGTTTTCTTGGCAGAAATCCTGGAGTGGTATGCATTTCCTTCTCCAGCTCATTTTACAGATGAGGAAACTCAGACTGGGTCACATAGCTAGTAAGTGTCTGAGGTCACATTTGAACTCAGGTCTTTCTGGCTCCAGGTACAGCGCTCTCTCTCCTGTGCCACTCAGCTGCCCACATTATCCATAGCAAGGAATAAAGATACCTTGGTAGGAAGGAAAGAACAGGTCAAAATATTAAAAAATTCTGAGATATTGAGTATTCTGAGGCAATTGCTGTTGGATGACTGATCTCAGGAAAGAGGAGGTAGCCATCAGCTATAAGCTATTAGCCAGTGATTTAATTAGAGATATGCAAGGAAAGGAAAAAAGTCTGGGCTTCTAATGATGGAAAATTTACTACTTTTGGAAATCATTCATTTCATTGTTGGACCTCCTAATTCTGAGAAAGTTATTCTTTGTACCAAACCCCTTCCCCCTCACAAAAATTCTGCTTTCTCCTTTTCCTAGTTCTCCCCTTTGAAACAGCACAGTAGAATAGAAAGTCCTGGGTCTGGAGCCAGGTAAGATTCCATCCTGGCAGCTCTGCCACAGAGGGTTGTGTGATTTTGCAGAAGTCGGTTCCCATCTCTGGGATCAATTCCTTTATCTGTATGAGTGGATTGGACTAGGTGATCTCCAAAGGTATTTTCCAGATAGATCTAACATTCTGCGATAGCCCCTCTTCTACCTGACAGCCTTTTAAATATTTGAAGATGGCAATCTTATTCCCTAGACTTCTCTTCTTCAGTCTAAATATCCTCAGGGCTCCTCAACCATTCTTCAGATGATTTGGTTTCAAACACTTCAAATCATGCAGGTCTTTCTGAATGTGTTTCAGTTTTTTAGCATCCTCTGTTGTATATAGTTTTCACCTTTGCATGGAATTTTCCCCCTTAAATTTCAGTTTTAAAACCTTCTTATTAGGCCAGGGAACTGACATTTTAAGCCTGGAATACATTCATATTGGAAATTCCCTCCACTGTTGAAATCACAAGTCTAGACCAAACAAAAGAACAAAAGCTATGTGTGTGTATAGCCTCTCTCTGAAAAGGCTATCATCATTCATGAATCAACCCCATAACCTGAGGGGGAAGAGCATTGATTCAGAAGACCTTGGTTTCAATTCCATCTCTGCCATTTACTATCTTGGGGGACTCCAAGCAAGTCACTTCTCTCTCGGGCCCCCATTTTCTCTTCTACAAATAAAGGGGGTGAAATTGATCACTTCTAAAATCTAAGTCACTTCCAGCTCTAAATCAATACTCTTGTGAAAATTATAATGATTATATGACATATAGCTTTGGGTATTATATGTCCTATATATTATATATCCTACAGGTTTTATGTGCAACTATTAATAGTGTGGCTCTGCTGAACTTTCAGATGGCTTTAGACTCTTCCTGGAAGGGAGTAGTGGGAGATCCCTTCCTATGTGGGAAGGGTTCATAATCTTTTTTTGTGTTGTCGACCCCTGTGGCAATATGGTGAACCCTGTGGACTTCTTGTCTAAATGTTTTAAAATACATATATTAAAATACAGAGGATTACAAAGGAAAAAAATTATATTGAAATAAAGACATCATTTTTTCCCATCCAAATTCAAGGACCCCTAAAACCTAGCCATGATTCCCAAGACAAAGAACCCTCTTTTAGGGGGCTCAACACTACAACATGGTTACAACCCAACAGAAGCATTATTGAATAAATCAGACCAAAACTGAAAGATGCTTCTGTTGATATACTCTTAAACTTTAGCAAAAACAAGAAAGCAAGGAGATGAGTGGTAAATGGAATTTGGATGAATTCCATTTATTAATGCTTGAGCACAGTAGCGGGTCCTTTAAAGCTCCCACCTAACCAGTCATGAGCTCACTCATCACCTACAAAGTAGCTCAGTAGCCCCAAATGTCTATGTGGGTGCATCTGGTGAGTTTAAGTTTAATTGTGAAAATGAACCAAGGACAAAACAGAAGTCCTTGGGCTGATGCTGAAGGACTCCAAGAAAGGACTTTACTTTTAACACCCAGAATGGGGCTTTGTATATCAACACTCCTCCTTCATAAAAGCCCTTTGCAAAAGACTTGACTCAGAGTGAGTCACTGCTGATAATACTGGGTGATGAAGAGCATAAACACACCTGTGAATCTGAATACAGACAAAGAGCTCCTCTCTCCTAGAATTAATCAGTTAGGAAGGCCAGCTTCCATTGGGACAGATCATTTTGGGGTGCTTTATACCAAGTACAAAAAGAATTATAATGTTTGTTGCATGTTTGTTTGCTCTTTGTAAGCTGAAATTAAACATTTCCAGAACCAAGAATGTTTCATATCAAATTTCTCTTAAAAAGATAAGTTGTAGGGGCAGCTAGGTTCACTCAGTGAATTGAGAGTCAGGCCTAGAGATGAGAGGTCCTGGGTTCAAATTTGAACTCAGATATTTCCTAATTGTGTGATCCTTGGCAAATCACTTAACCCCCCACTGTCTAGCCTCTACCATTCTTCAGCCTTATCAATACACAGTATTGAATTTAAGACAGAAGGGAAGGGAAAGCAAGAGGAAGGAAGGAAGGAAGGAAGGAAGGAAGGAAGGAAGGAAGGAA
>NW_025364755.1:0-2801 GCF_016433145.1 Gracilinanus agilis | reverse complement strand
CTTTCTTCCTTCTCTTTCCATCCTTCCTTCCTTCCTTCCTTCTTGCCTTCCTGCCTTCCTTTTTTCCCTGGTTCTCAACTTGCAAGAACTTCATCTGACTATTTTTACTCCTCACACTACTATTTTCTAAGTCAATTCTGTTCCAAACTTTCCTACTACTATCAAAGACATCATCATCCTTCTAGAATACCAGGGTGCCAGCCCCAGTGTCACCCCACATATCTGGTCAGATAACAGATATGTCCTCTCCTTTTAATTCACAGTCACCATCCTAGTTCAGGTTCTTAACTCTTGTGATCAGAACTATTGTAATAACCTCCTATTTGGCCTTCCTACCTCAAGTCTCTCCCTACTCAGACCCATTCCTCATTAATCTGCCAACATTATTTTCATAAAGCACAAGTCTGATTCTGTTACACACACACACACACACACACACACACACACACACACACACACACACACACACATTGGAGAAACTCTAGTTACTTCCCATTGTCTCTAAGATCAAGAATAAACTCTCCTGTAAAGAATCAGATTTGGAGTCAGAATGACCTGAGTTTCAATTCTTCCTTTGATACCCACTAGCTACATACCTCTGGGTGAATCACTTACTATCTCAGCCTCAATTTTCTTATCTATAAAATAGACATAAAAATAGCACCTATCTTGCATTCATTCAGAGGAGCTAATGAGATAACACATATAAAGTGACTTACAAATCTTAAAATGCTATGTATGTGCTAGCTATTATATTATTATTACTTAAAACCCTTCACAATCTGGTTGCAACCCATCTTTCCAGATGATTTCACATTACTTCCTCTTGGACAAACTCCTTCCAACTGAGTTCAACTGAAGCATATGTTTTTATTCAGCCCCTTATTTTAACTTTGTGAAAATCTTTGTTTCTTGTAAGCAACATTTATTGAATTCTACTTTCTAATCTAGTCTGCTGTCTTCTTCCACTTTATGGGTGAGTTCATCCCTTTCACATTCACAATCATTTAATGATATTTTTCCTGTATTCTATTTTCATATATTTTTTCCTTCTCTGCCTTCTAATCTTCACAAAGATGAAAAGGATAGTGAGAGAAGAAATATGTTCATTGCTAGTGACCTGCACTGGATGGAGTTTGACCCGGTTCCTTAATCATCTTCTATTCCCTCACCCTGATCTAAATGACAAATTCTTAATCATTCTTTTTTTTTCTTTTTTAAATGACACCTCCCCTTCACAATCTAACCTCTGAGGCTAATATTTGTTTTACTTATAACTAATCCTTCTCTGAAAATACCTTCAATTTTCTTCTCCCATTTTTTCTTCTTCCAATTTCCTCATTTCTCTGTTGGTTTGAATGTATTTCCACCCTATAATCTCCCCTCATTTGACTATTTCAGATGAAATAGAGGATTTCTGAGTATTCCTGAAGAAAAGATCAGATTAGAGGAGAAACTCTGAAATGCAAACACTGGAGTCAAGAGAAATACAACAAGAGTAAACATATTTGAAAATTGCAAGTGTTTATATTCTAAAAGGAGTCAAAGAAACAATGTCTCCTCAAAACTCGAATATTGTCAAGGAACATAGAGGGAGTTAAATTAGGAAAAAGACCCAGGGGTGGTTTTGTTATATTGTAATGATCCTAAAGGAAGAAATACAATAGGGAAGAAAATAGGATGAAAGATGGGGAAATCTATCTCATTTAATCTGAGTGTGCAAGTAGAAGAATCTACAAATAAGAAAAAGAAGTCAGAAAGTGGATGTTACTTGAACTCACTATCACTGTCCCCTCTCATGACTGTTCTGGCAAATGCTTAACAACTAGCTCTCTAGGTGAAAAATATATAAACCTCATGACTCATTTTTAAGTTCAATCTGTATTATTAATATTTTCTCTATCACTTTCTTAAGTCTGGAAAAATGACAAAACAATAAAACATATGCAGTTTGCTAGCATTTGTTGATTTCTGAAGGATAAGTGATAACCCTAAAAATTTAACAATGGACTTTTCATGAGCTTATTAGAGCTAGCTAGCTCCAACGTTCGCCTGCCTCTGAATCATGGAACCTTGCCATCTGACCAGCTTTGGAACTAACCAAATCAATACTGCCATTGATACTTAAAAGAAATGCCAAATAAAAGCATTTTATTTTTTTTAAACCCTTAACTTCTGTGTATTGGCTCCTTGGTGGAAGAGTGGTAAGGGTGGGCAAGGGGGTCAAGTGACTTGCCCAGGGTCACACAGCTGGGAAGTGTCTGAGGCCAGATTTGAACCTAGGATCTCCTGTCTATAGGCCTGACACTCAATCCACTGAGCTACCCAGCTGCCCCCACAAATAAGAGCATTTTAAATGATTCTCCTACACATCCACTCATCATCCCTATGACTTCCCAAACCTAAACATCCCTTCCTGGTCCCCACTCCCTTGCATGTATTGTTTGCCTTATTAGAATTTAAGTTCCTTGAGATCAAGACCTATCTCACTTATATATCTATAATCCCAATACTGGACAGATAGCCTCGCACTCAATAAATTCCTTTTCTTTCATTCATTCATTCATTCATTCATTCATTCATTCATTCATTCATTCATTTAGTATCTCACATTACTCTTCATTCTATGGCTTACACTCTGGTAAATTAGTCTATGTGTATATCCCTGAACACATCCCAGAGTATTTCATCTCTAGGCTAAGTATTGGGGATACAAAAAGAAGCAAAAAAACAGCCTCTAACCTCAAGGAGCTTACAATCTAATAAAATATAAATATATATAAAATATAAAATAAAAATAT
>NW_025364753.1:0-7263 GCF_016433145.1 Gracilinanus agilis | reverse complement strand
CTCTCTCTCTCTCTCTCTCTCTCTCTCTCTCTCTCTCTCTCTCTCGTCTTTCTCATAGCACTTCTTGCTTGCCTGACATCACTGGCATTGTGCTGCTTGTGATATTACTAAAACAATCAGAATTTTAAAATAATCTATTTTTTTAAAAGCCACATTCTATAGCATCTTGAGCAGTTGGGTGGCACAGTGGATAGAGAGCCTGGCTTGAAGTCAGGAAGACTTATCTTTCTGAATACAAATCTGGCCTCAGAAACTTATTAACTATGTGACATTGAATAAGTCTCGTAACCCTGCTTACCTCAGTTTTTTCATCTGTAAAATGAGTTGAGAAAGAAATAGCAAACTGCTCCAGTATCGTTGCCAAGAAAACCCCAAATGGCATAAAGAGCCGGACGAGACTGATAAACGACCCAACAACAACAAATAGAATCTTGTGGCTCTTTACAGAAAAAGCTTAGCCATGCCTGCAATATGGACTGGATTAATTTAAGAGTTATTCTGCTTTAGGGCTCTATGAAAAGGAAAGAGAATTATCTTTCTGGAATGATTTAGCGGGTAAGAAAGAAACCAACATGCTCGTGAGATATTCATGTGCATTCCTGAGCAATGTTAGGAGAAAATATCATTTTACTGAAATTGGCCTATTTGCTTCTTTGTGGGCAAATGACAGGACTTTTAGTTTTCCTTTTTTTTTTTTTTAAACCCTTAACTTCTGTGTATTGGCTCCAAGGCAGAAGAGTGGTAAGGGTGGGCAATGGGGGTCAAGTGACTTGCCCAGGGTCACACAGCTGGGAAGTGTCTGAGGCCAGATTTGAAACTAGGACCTCCCATCTCTAGGCCTGACTCAATCCACTGAGCTATCCAGCTGCCCTTTTAGTTTTCCTTTTTGAAATTCGCCCAGGGCTATAGAGATTTCCTATGGCATCGGAAACAAGGAGTAAGAAATCATTCTGTTGGGAGTATCTAAAACAATATGTGCACAGTCTAGAACAAAATACATTGGCTTTGGAATCAGAGGACCTGGATAGGAATTGTAACTGCTCTTGGTGTCTGTGTGACCTTGGACAAGCCACTTCTCTGGGCTGCAATGTTCTCATCTGTAAAATAAGAGGATGGGATGACGCGACCTCTGAGGTCTCTTCCAGCTTTGAATCCATGATCCTAGCTGGAAAGCTGGAGAAATGACTAAGTGAACTCTCTAAATCCCTTCCAGCTAGTGATTCATTAGACAACCATTAAGAAGGGAACTTAACCATCGAAGTCTAAACTCTTCCTTTTGTCAGTGAGGAGTCTGAAGCTCTGAGGTTAAGTGATGGGGTCAAGTTTAACGATGACTACTCAGCTACACAGTACACCGAAGTTTCATAACAGCTCCAATCTCTATAGCCTGCTTAGGGTTATAGACTGCTTTTCTCCCAACAATCCTGGGAGATGGAGTGGGCAAGTATTATTATCCCCATTTAAAAGATGAGGGAGTTAATCTCAACAACAAAGCCAAGCATCTAACTAATGGCAGATTCAAGCCTGGGAAGCAAGTTTTCTGACTCTTAATCTAGCACTCTTTCTATTAAGCAGCATTGCCTCTCGTAATCTTTCCCAGCCTTGGCATCATGTGGGGGTGAAGATGGGTCATTCTCCGTGACTTTAAACTCATGAATGGAAACCAGGAAAACTAGGAGCCCAGACTGACCCCAGTTGGATGGCAGAGCAGCAGTACAAAAATTCCTGAAGTACAGCTTTCCAAATACAATGACTGAATATTAGACATCAAGCGCGGCTCTAGCTCATGGATGCTCAACTGGTAAATGTCAGGGAACACACGTAACCCACCACTGTATAATTTGACTAAGCAGATGTGACAATCCCAATTGAAGGTCACTCAGTGATGTGACCGATGGCTATCCAGCAGAATGAAACAGATGAAGCCCTGCACTTGGGAATCAAGATGAGCTGCTTTTGAATCCTACTCAACCATTATGACTTTGAAAGGCATGTCACATAATAAGGACAGTGAACACATATAGGTCTTTATGCATCTTATCCCTGTTGATTCTCACAACAACTCTGTGAGGTAGTTCTCATTTTACAGATTAGGAAACTGAGGCTGAGAGCCTACATGAGAGAGTTCAGGGTTATGAAACTGTGTGAGGCAGGCTTTGAACTTAGGTATTTCTGACTCCAAGTCTAGCACTCTGTGCATTAAGGCACTTAACTGCCATAACCTCTCTAGACCTCAGTCTCCTTATCTTTAAAACAAGGGAGTTGGGCTTGATGACCTCTATAGTTCCTTCCATTAAAAAAAAAAAATTATTCTCCAAGGCCTAGAGATGGGAGGTCCTGGGTTCCAATCTGATCTCAATACTTCCTAGCTGTGTGACCCTGGGCAAGTCACCTGACCCTCATTGCCTAGCCCTTACTGCTCTTCTGCCTTGGAACCAAATCATAGTATTGATTCTAAGTCAGAAGATGTGTTTAAATTTTTTAAAATTTTATTCTGATGTGATATTTCTTTGAATTTCGAATACCTCGTGTCTGGGAACTGGAAGTAGTGTGGGACAGAGCCTCAAAAGTAAACCGATATTCACACTTAATGCTTATTGTCTGGTGATACCGTGTTGTACATAGTATATGAGGCAACATGGGATAGTAGAAATAGTCCTCAACTTGGAGTCAGGAGGACCTCGATTTGAGTCCTGTCTCCAGCACTTCCTAACTGTCACACTGTCTAAGGTACCTCATACCTCTCTGCGATTCACATGTGCATTGATACTAAGATCACTTGGAGATCTTTATTTCTTCAGGGTGGCAATGATTGTTTTCTGAGAAACAGCAGCCTGTTTATAATATTTAGACTTAGCTGCCTGACTTTCAGTGAGGTTAAGTAACTTGCTTAGGGACACAAAGCTAATTAAACCCCAAGATGGGATTGAACTGAAGTCTTCTTGCTTTCATATTTGGCATTCTCTCCCCATCCCATATTGGCTCTCTCCCTCAACTACATGGGGAAAATAACATTTATATTTTCTGTTTTTCCAGGATCATTATGGGGAAAGTACATAGCAAAAATTCAATGGAAATGTAACCCATAACCCATGTCTAGTGGGAATAAGTGTCTTTAGCAATTTTCTGGTAATTCACGCAGAAGAGGCTGTCATTCAAACTTTGTCATAATAATAATAACATTTATATAAGCCTTAAGACTTATAAAGTGCTTCTATATGTCCTATCTCCTTTTATCCTCATAATTTCCTCAGGAGGTTAAGAAGCATGGTTAGTTATGGAACCTGAGCAGAAGTGAAGTGATTTGCCCAGGGTCTCCTAGCTGAAAAGTGTCTGAGGCTTGATTTAAACTCAGGTCTTTGTGACTTTAGGACCAGATATCTATTGTAGATCATAATAAAGTTTAAAAAGATCATCAATTCCAGCACCCTAATTTAAGGGAAGTTGAAACTGACATCCTGGGAAATTTAGTGACTTGTCCAAGGTCACCCAGGTAGTAAATATCAGAGCTATGAGTTGAAGCCATGTTATCTGTATCCAGTCTTTCTCTTGAAAAGTCGAGATTCAGAGGTAATGCTTTTCCATGAACCACAGAGGAGCAGGCAACACTAATCCCTCCTAGAAACCTACAATATTAATTCTTTGGAAAAGATCTACTACATTTCAATTAGCCTTGTACTGCCAGCACATACAACATTCAGGATACTGATAAAACTCATCTTTCACACCCATCACTAAGAGTGCTGCTATTTGGGAGGCTCTCCAGGACAGTCAAGGTGGATAATATCCTCTCGATCAGGCCCCTTTTTTAACCCTTAGAGGGTATTACACTAAAGATACTTTCCTCTGCCACTAAACGATTGAGCTTTCTGAGTTCGAGGACAGACCAAAGAAACCTCTTCTTCCTTTTTCTTCCCCGAACATAAAGGGTTTGAAAAAACAAAACAAAACTTTTCAGCAACAACCTTTAGGTTGAGCTCAAAATAAACAGAGACTGTAGTTCTTTGCTCTAGGCAATAAAAAAGAAACAAAGAAAAAAATCACTCGAATCAGTCCAGCCAATGATTTTCATGTTTAAAAAAAGTGCAAGTTGGAACCATGTGGTCTCAATAAAGCAGTAAAATATATTTTCTTTACCGTACACTTCATGTGCCCAGAACCTTCCTTTTAAATCATCTTTAACCAGCCCCAAATCACTCTGACCGCAAATCATTTGGTGGCTTTGGTCTTTAGGCAGTGGAATGTGCCCGAGTAGACGGGGAGTCGCTACCAAGAGCACTTTGAGGCAGGACCTCCTTCTCTAGCCCGGGAACAGAGACCCCAGCAAAAAAAAAGTCCTTAAAGGTTCGGCATTGGAGATAGCCCATGACATCATAGCTCAATCATTCAGGAAAAAACTGCAACGGCTGCAGAATAAGACAACATGCCACAAACCACAGTAGGCAGATAAAGCCAAAGAACAGCTTTTCTTACGAAAACATACACAAATACCACAAGCAGCTGGCAGAAACCCGTTTGATTGCATTTACAGAAACCTCTTCTCTCGCCATCAATCCCCACCATATTTGGAGCAGACCAACAAATGGGAAGGTCATTGAAAGCAGGCTTTTAAATGGGAAAGTCAGAGTAACTTGCAACAAATGCCACTACTTTTCTTACTGTGGGTTGCCATGAATTTGGGTCCAGCTGCTAAGTCATTTGATAGGCTTTGAAAGGATTTCCAAATGCACAAGACTTCAATAGTAACCTATCCTTAAAGTTATGGATGGAGAAATAGCTAGCGTCCAGAGTGCGAGAAATCAATTATTCAATCAGTGAATAATTTAAGAGACACCTAGCTTGTCCCAAGTATAAACAAAGGTCTGCAGCAGTACCATCTGCTATCACATCACAGGACTCAGCCTCACAGGCAAGTGCCAGGAGGTTTTTTTTTGTTTTGTTTGTTTGTTTATTTTTTTTCCCCAAAGAGATGTTCAAAGAGTAAAGTAAACAAACTTTAAAGGTGAGATAAAATGGGTGGAGGCGTCTTTAGGCACCCTAGAGAAACAAATGCATTGGCAAATAATGGTTAAAACAGATGACAATAACTCCAAACTGCAAGACCAAATACTAATATTATGTTCCTGAGGATATATCAAATCTTGTTACAGTTAATTGCTAAACTCTTTCTGGAGAGGTATGGAGGATGTCCCTAAAAAGTCCTATGTACCCTTCTAATTTTAACTCTGGAGTGCTACACTGCCAATTTTAATCTTTCATTTCAGCCAAGTGAAGGGAACTTTATTAATAGAAATACACACAACCTAACCTCAGAACAACAGTAGCCAAAAAGAACACATCCTACTGGAGTAAGAAGGAAGACCTTACACCTCTAGACTTTAAAGTCTAAGCACTGATCACAATTTCCAGAAGAGATCTATTGTGTAGGCTGGTAATCTATCTGGCAAGAATCTTTCTCATCACATACATACATGGGAATCTTTCATTTTCAAATAGAGGTAGAGAACGAAGAAGGTACAATCACTGGATATTTGGGGGCATTGGTCAGTACTGGGAGGTAATACAGTACATCTCCGTTACCCAAAGTGACCTTTTTGCCTCTCTGTGGGCAACTGTAAATTGGGTCATACTTAAAAAAGTAATAATTGTGCAGGAAACTGCATATTTCCCATCAAATCATGAGGATTCAACTAAAAGTCATTTGGGAATGCTGGAAGGGAAGCTGTAATCACGTCTTTTTTATTACCGTCTGAACAAGAATTCAACTTAAGCTAATAGCACCTTAAAGAAAAGTCTGGTCATGAGTTGATTTTTTAATAATCAAAAAGTTGAAAACTTAAACAAATTTTAAGGAAATAACCCTCTCCCCCTCTCCTCCTCACTCCCTCCTCCTCCCCCCTACCTCCTCTGAGCAAAATTAAAGACAGCTCCTTGAGCATCCTTGGTGCCAGGCACCTCATTTTGAGAGTCAAACTGGATGTGGGAAAACATATCCTAAAAACAATCCTGGGCTCTTGAAGGGGGCTGGGGGAGAGGAGCTCTAAAGACACATCGATATTGAATATTTATAAAACCACAACAGCAGCCGTTTCCTTGAAGAATAATGTGGAACACGACTTTCCCAGTTTATGCTTTCCACGGTAGAGGAGTCGCCAGGAATGCATTTCTTTCTATTGTACTCTGTGCGCCACTTGTTCTCTGAATGGTAACACAGGGAACCCACTCCTGAGGGCTCAGGGGAGGAAAGGGGGCCGGCAGGCGGAGCAGAGAGGCAACTTTTCCTTCAAGAGACAAAGGGGTAGAATCGAGGGGAATCCGCAAACAAACAAAGAATCCTCTAGCTCCTCAATTCCACGGGTGCCAAACTGCCCACATTCCTCGTGGCATCAAAGGTAGACGAGGGCACTCGTCTGCAGTTTGACAGAACTAACCGACTCATGAAGTCCTATTGTAAGACCTCAGCCTGGGAGCCAGACTCCTTCCCTCTGCTGTCAGGAGCCGGCTCCTCTGAGAACGCTCTTTTCTCCTCACTTCACACTGGGGAAATGAAGCAAATGTACAGAGGGGACACACACACACACACACACACACACACACACACACACACACGCAGCCACATAAAGGCAGACTGGAGAATCTGGCTTCTTTCAAAATCTCTCCTTTTCTTAAAACAAACCTACCAGCCTGCTTGGGGGTGGGGGTGAAAGAAGGGGATGGGGGAGGGGGTTAAGAAGTTCAGGGGTACCCCCTCCCCCCCGACATATACACATACACACTCACACAGCACTTGTTTCACGGGAGTGCCTGCAAACTTCTGCAGGGAAACTCTTCAAGCCATTTGTTTCCTCCGCTTCTTTCAGTATTAAGACTGCCACTTACCAGGGGAAGCTGGGAGCACCCCCTGCCCCGCAAAGAAGCCAGTCCGCAGGCTCTTTTCGCGCGCCCCTGCTATTTCCAGCTCGACTCGCAGCGTCCCCAGCTCTAAATTCAGCCTAGTTTGCAGAATATCACCGAGGAAATTAGCAGGCGTTTAAGCTGCCAATCCCCTCTCAAACACTCCCAAGCAGCAAAGAAAGCGTTCTCCCAAGTTCTGACTAAGTCCGGACTCTAGCCTTCTGGCAATGCGGAAGCAGTGTCAGGCTCCTGGATGCAGCCCAAGGGTTGTAGTCTTGCCTGGGTGCAGAGTCGTTTAAGAGAAGCGGCTGTGTTTGGAGCGGTGTGTGTGTGTGTGTGTGTGTGTGTGTGTGTGTGTGTGTGTGTGTG
>NW_025364752.1:0-2615 GCF_016433145.1 Gracilinanus agilis | reverse complement strand
TTTGGTAGATAGATTCCCAAGTATTTTATATTGTCTAGGGTGATTTTAAATGGTGTTTCTCTTTCTATCATTTTTGATGGATAGGTGATCCTTGATTGTAGACCCAAATATCTTGCCTTTCTGAATATCATATTCCATGTCTTGGGGCCTTTTAGTGTGGAGGCTGCCAGATCCTCTGTAATCATGATTGGTGTTCCTTAGTATCTGAATTGTCTCTTTCTGGCTTCTTGTAATATTTTTTTCCTTAACTTGGAAACTATTGAATTTGGGAATTATATTTCTGTGGGTTTAATGTGGAGGGTGATCTATGGATCTTTTTGATGTCTATTTTTCCCTTTTGTTGAAGAACATCAGGGCAGTTTTTTTGGATAATTTCTTGTATGATGTCGAAATTTCTATTAATTTCTGATTTTTCAGGAAGACCAGTCATTCTCAAATTGTCTCTTCTAGACATGTTTTCTTGATCTGTCACTTTCTCAGTGAGATATTTTATATTTCCTTCTATTTTGTCATTGTTTTGACTTTGCTTTATTAGTTCTTGCTGTCTTGCAAGATCATTGGCTTCTACTTGTCCAATTATTATATTTAGAGACTGGTTTTCCATTTTTATTTGATCTATCCTGCTTTTCATTGTTTCCTGCTATTGATTTGGGTCTCCAATTTGCTTATCATTTTGCTTGATCTTGGGACATCTTTCTCCAATTGGGAGTTTCTGTCTTTTAACCTGTTAATTTCCTTTTGAGCTATTTCCCATTTTTCTTGCCAAATCTCTTTCATCTTTCTCATGATCTCAGATTTGAACTCTTCAAGATCTTATGACCAGTTTTCATTTTTGGGGAAGGTTTGGATGTGTTTCCTTGTTTGTCCTCCTCTGCTATCTACACTGTTGTCTAAATTTTTTCTGTGAAAAAGTTATTGAGTGTTAATGCTCTCTTCTTGTTATTTCTCTTGGTTAGTTCTTGGGCATTGCTTGTCTTTATTATGTTGGTTTTTCCTTCTCAGTTTGAAGTCTGGGTGAGGTGGGCAGGCTCTCTGTGTATAGATCTGTGGAGCAGTTTTTCTTGAGTGCTGTGGCACAGTGCTGCCCCTCTCAGTTTTCCCTTGTGCCCACGGTCTGAGCTCTTTAGGCTCCTGGGGTCTCAAGTCTAGCTGTTCTCATGGTCAAGCTTTCTGTGGTCCCCTTGCTTGCTCCTCTGACCAAGGCTCCTTTACAATTCTAAATGTGCTGCTTCCGTTGTCTGTCATCCCTCTGCTCTAGGTCTGAGCCCAAGGACCTCACTCAAGGTCTGGGCTCAAAGTCCATTTCTTTAGTCTCTTGGAGTCTTAAGTCTTGCTGGTCTTAGGAGCAAGCCCCTGGTGATCCCAGTTAGTTGCCAAGAACTTAGTGACTTAGTGAATGCCTGAAGCTTGCTCTAACTCTTTTGGGCTGTTTATGGAAATATATATGGGGGTGGGGGGTGGGGGTGGATTGATTAGCTCACATTTTAGTGAGAGCTATTTCACCCCCATATAGCATGGAAATGACCAAACCCCTTGTACCTTCAATGTTGTACCCTATTCTGGGCTCCTTTCTTTCATCTGGATTTGGTTTTTGTGTCATTTTGAGGTATCATGTATCACTCAGTTAGGAGAATTAAGAGCCCTGCTTCTATACTACAGACATCTTAACCCAGAAGTCCTAGGTTTTCTGTTCTTACAGATGAACTTTATTTTTATTTTCTCTATCCCTATGAAACAATTTTGGGTAGTTTTATTGATATAGCACTGAAAAGAAAATTAATTTAGGAAGAATTGCCTTTTTGATTACATTGTCTCAGACTACTGACAAGCAATTAATATTTTTTCCTTGATTTCATCTGTTATTATTTGTATGAAAAGTGTTTTGTAGTTCTAATCATATAGTTCCTGAGTTTGTCTTGGCAGGTAGACTTTCAGGTATTTTATGCTGTCTTTATTTTATTGACATTATTTTAAATGGGGATTCTCTTCTTACATATTGCTGTCGATCTTTATTGGTTGAATAAAGAAATACTATTGATTTATGTGGGCTTATTTTATATTCTGCAACTTTGCTAAACTTATTTGATTTTCTAGTTTTTTGGTTGTTTCTCTAGTTATCTGTTTTCTATATTCTATCTATTCCATATGTCTATCTATTTTTGTATTTATTAAAATGATTGTATGGTTTCTTTAAGAGTTGTTTTTTTTATGAACAGATATACTGAAAAATTTCCTAACATTAAACCATTCCTAGATTCCTATTTTATAATGCAATTGGTTATAGTGTATGATCTTTATGATATATTGCTATAATCTCCTTCCTAGTATTTTTTAAGGTTTTTGCATCAATATTCATTAGAAATAATGATCTATAGTTTTCTTTCTCTGTTTTTGTTCTTCCTAGTTTGCATATCAGTATAATATGGGTGTCATAGAAAGGAATTTGGTAGAATTGCTTCCTCAGTCCTTTATCCCCAATAAATTATATAGTATTGGAATAAATTGTTCTTTCAGTGTTTGGTAGAATTCACTTCTGAATCCATTTGGCCCTGTTGCTTTTTTCTTAGATTTTTTTTCCAATTAATGGCTTGTTTGATTTATTTTTCTGATATGAG
>NW_025364751.1:0-1017 GCF_016433145.1 Gracilinanus agilis | reverse complement strand
TTTTACTTTCGATTTTATTAATTTCTCCCTTAATTTTTAGTATTTCTAATTTTGTTTTCATCTGGGGTTTTTTAATTTGCTTGCTTTCTCATTTTTGACTTGCATACCCAATTCATTAATCTCTGCCCTCCTTAATTTGTTAATATATGCACTCAAGGATATAGATTTCCCCCTGAGTACTGCCTTCTCTGCATCCCACAGAGTTTGGTAGGATGTCTCATCATTGTCATTCTTTTCAATGAAATTGTTGATTCTTTCTATGATTTCATCTTTGACAAATTGGTTTTGGAGAATCATATTGTTTAATTTCCAATTGGTTTTCGATTTGCCTCTCCGGGTGCCCTTACTAATTATTATTTTTTTGCATTATGATCTGAGAAGTCTACATTTTTTTATTTTTGCTCTCTTACATTTGTTTGCAATGTTTCTATGCTCTGTTACATGGTCAATCTTTGTGAATGTACCATGTGCAGCTGAAAACAAGGTGTATTCCTTTTGGTCCCTATTTATTTTTCTCCCCATATCAATTAAATCTAAATTTTCTAGGACTTCATTCACCTCTCTTACGTCTTTCTTATTTATCTTTTGGTTTGATTTATTTAAATCCGAAAGAGTAATATTTAGATCTCCCACTATTATGATTTTACTATCTATTTCCTTCTTGAGCTCTGCCAGTTTCTCCTTTATGAATTTGGATGCTATGCCACTTGGTGCTTACATATTGAGCAGTGTTATTTCCTCATTGTTTATACTGCCTTTAATCAGGATGTAATGACCTTCCCTGTCTTTTTTAATCATATCTATTTTTACATTGGCTTTGTCAGAGATCATAATAGCCACTCCTGCCTTCTTTTTCTCATTTGATGCCCAAAATATATTGCTCAAGCCCTTAACCTTAAACATGTGTGTGTCTACCTGCCTCATATGTGTTTCTTGTAGACAACATATGGTAGGATTTTGGTTTCTGATGCACTCTGCTATTTGCTTCCATTTTATGAGCGAGTTCATCCCATTCAC
>NW_025364750.1:0-1288 GCF_016433145.1 Gracilinanus agilis | reverse complement strand
AAATAGAATACCTAAATAATCCCATATCAGAAATAGAAATTGAACAATCCATCAAAGAACTGCCTAAGAAAAAATCACCAGGATCTGATGGATTCACAAGTGAATTCTATCAGACATTCAAAGAGCAACTAATCCCAATACTATACAAATTATTTGATATGATAAGCAAAGAAGGAGTCCTACCAAATTCATTTTATGACACAAATATGGTACTGATTCCAAAGCCAGGGAGATCAAAAACAGAGAAAGAAAACTACAGACCAATCTCCCTAATGAACATAGATGTAAAAATCTTAAATAGAATACTAGCAAAGAGACTCCAGCAAGTAATTACGAAGGTCATCCACCATGACCAGGTGGGATTTATACCAGGAATGCAAGGATGGTTCAACATTAGGAAAACCATCCACATAATTGACCATATCAACAGTCTAACAAACAAAAATCACATGATTATCTCAATAGATGCTGAAAAAGCCTTTGACAAAATACCTCGTCCATTCCTATTGAAAACACTGAAAAGTATAAGAATAGAAGGACCTTTCCTAAAAATAATAAACAGTATATACCTAAAACCATCAACAAACATCATATGCAATGGGGATAAATTAGAAGCCTTCCCAATAAGATCAGGAGTAAAACAAGGATGCCCATTATCACCTCTATTATTTAACATTGTACTAGAAACACTAGCAGTTGCAATTAGAGAAGAAAAAGAAATTGAAGGTATCAAAGTGGGCAAGGAGGAGACTAAGCTATCACTCTTTGCAGATGATATGATGGTCTACTTAAAAAATCCTAGAGAATCAACTAAGAAGCTTGTAGAAATAATCAACAACTTTAGCAAAGTTGCAGGATACAAAATAAATGCACATAAATCATCAGCATTTCTATACATCTCCAACACACTAGAGCAGCAAGAAGTAGAAAGAGAAACACCATTTAAAATCACCCTAGACAATATAAAATACTTAGGAATCTACCTACCAAAACAAACACAGCAATTATATGAAAACAACTACAAAACACTTTCCAAACAAATAAAACTGGATCTAAACAATTGGAAAGCCATTGATTGTTCATGGGTAGGACGAGCTAACATAATAAAAATGACAATTCTACCCAAATTAATTTGCCTATTTAGCGCCATACCTATCAAGCTACCAAAAAACTTCTTTACTGAATTAGAAAAAACTGTAACAAATTTCATTTGGAATAACAAAAGATCAAGAATATCAAGAGAAATAATGAAAAAAAAATGTGAAGGAAGGGGGCCTAGCAGTACCAG
>NW_025364749.1:0-4406 GCF_016433145.1 Gracilinanus agilis | reverse complement strand
ATATAATATAATATAATATAATATAATATAATATAATATAATATAATATAATATAATATAATGTAATGTAATGTAATGTAACGTAATGTAACGTAATGTAACACGTAACATAACATAACATAATATAATGTAATGTAATATAATGTAATATGATATAACATAATATAATATAATATAATATAATGATATAATGTAATGTAATGTGATATAACATAATATGATATGATATAATACAATATTATATGAGATTACATAATAAATAGTTTCGTTTTCTTTGCGTGTAGGGACTGGATCAGATGATCTGCTGAGATCCCTTCCACCTCTCAGATTCCATGACTATGTGTAAGAAAGAATCACCCAAAAGATTCAAAGACTAATTTGAAGGTTGATAGATGACTGCATCCAGTAGAGGAAAAGTTTCAAAAGAGGAGAAAATGGCTGAGGATTGAAGGCAAAGGAATGATCTTGAAGTGGAAGTGGGAAGTCAGGACCCTGCTTAAGGAATATTAAATCTAGAACATGAGCTTGAAAGAACCTCAGCATACCAAAAGTCAAAACTCAGAGATACCTCATAATACAGTCCCCCAAAATGTGACATCTGGAATGGACCTTAAGGATGACATAGGCTATCTTTTGATAGGTGAGTAGACTGAAGTCCAGAAATATGAAATAATTCAAATGAAGTAATGAGGAAAATGAAGCTAACAAAGGAGGGAGAAAGGACTGATCATAGAGAGATGAGAACAAAGAGAGAATGACAGAGAGGTCTGGTCCCAAGTCAAACCAGCTGTCTGAATTCCTCAATCATGCCCATAACTTCTATAAGATGTAATGATGTGACCTTTCATTGCCTTTTCAGTGGCAGAAAAAGACTCTAAAGTAGTTCCAATGTCTGCCTTGCTGGAGAGAGAGCAAAATGTATTCTATTCTTAGCTCCAATTTTATATTAGGTCATTTGTAAGTTTGCAAGTATTTCTCCCCTGTAATCATCCATCAGCAAACTGTACAAATAAAGATGGATCATGAGAGGAACCAAGAATAACTGCTGTAAGGAGAGTCCAGTCTTTGAAGCTCTCCCAGGGACTTTATGTGTGTAGAAGAGCACATGTGCCCTGTTTGGGAGAATCTTGTTTCATACCAACTACTCTAAGCTTACACTCACTATTCCCAGGGGAAGTCCTCCTCCTGTATAGAAACTGTTTTGTATTATTGTCATTATTTTACCTTCTTGGCAAAAAGCTTTATAAAAGGTAATTAATGTCAATTGGTCGTTCACTATTGGGAAGAAGGTAGATCATGCCTGATAGGGGCTCATTTGTGATCATTTCAACCTTTCAGAGGGTAAAGGTTTTAGATTCCTAAAATTCTGAAGGTAGTAACAAACTACGCTCTGGAGCCACAAACTACCAATGTGGGGGAGAGGGCTGGGAGATTGAGCTCAGAGACAGGGTCCCATGACACCAAACTGGGCAAAGCAGTCCTGGATTCTAATTTCCTGTCCTTCCTCTCTTCTTTTTTAATTATTATTATTATTATTTTTTAAACTCTTACCTTCTGTCTTGGAGTCAATACTGTATATTGGCTCCAAGGCAGAAGAGTGGCAAGGGGTAGGCAATGGGGGTTAAGTGACTTGCCCAGGGTCACACAGCTGGAAAGTGTCTGAGGACAGATTTGGACCTAGGACTTCCCGTCTCTAGGTCTACTTTACCTCTCTTCTTGAGATAAGTCACCATTCACATGACCATCATTGACGTTTTCCTACAGTATTATGATCTAGCCTGTAGGGTAATAGAAAAGGCACTGAATTTGGATGCCAAAAAACTTACATTTCGTTTCTAGCTCTGCTGCTTATTAGCTCTTATAAGTTACTTATGAACCTGTTTTCATATCTTTGAAATGGGAAAATAATGCCTATTCTACTTTTCACTATTTTCTTCCCTCATCATTATAGGGAGGCAGGTTTAAAGTGTGACTTCAAGGTCAGAAGGGACCTTAGAGGTTATTTATTCCAACAACTCCTTTTTACAGGGGAAGAAAATGAGACCCCTAGAAATGAAGGGCCTAATACAGGTCATTGCGGTGGTAATTGGCAGGGGAAAGCAGAGTTTCTTTATTCTTTCTAGAGTCGTCTTTCTGTAATATTCTGCTGCCTCAAGTTCAATAGGAAGAGTGATTATAACCATGTTATCCAACAATGAAAGAGGTTTCCATGGTAGGTGGTGAATTCTCCCTTTAAGGGTGATATTGAAGATAGGGCCGGCCAACCATTTGCTATGGCTATTGCAGAGGGAATTAATAATTTGGTTTAGGTCTAGACTAGATGACTTCTGAGGTCCCATTAAGCTTTGAAATGCTATAATTCTATGATTCTCTGGGTAGCATGAATTATAAAGACTGTCTCTATAATTTGTGGTTTTGCTTCCTCAGCTAATAAAATTCCTGGTGCCATTTCTTTTGATTGTTTCTCCCTCCTCTGGTCACATTGAGTCTGAATATAGCTCTATTTCTTAACCCTAAAATTCTTCTCCCTTCTCTGTTGCAGCTAGAGGAATCCGTTTAGGCAGATTCTCCTTTCACCTCCTCTCCTGATGTATATAGCTAACATTTGGTGGCTTTCAATTAAATGGCAGGAAAGTATCATCTCTGAGCAAGCTGGGAAGATATAGTTGGTGAGTATACTAGCCAATGGGGGATAGTAGAAATAGCAATGGATTTGGAAGCCAAAAGATCTGTATTTAAATTCCCATTTTGCTACCCACTAACTTGTGGCCCTGGACAGTCATTTTCCTTTTCTCAGTTTCTACATCTCTAAAATGAGGATGATAATGCTGGCTCTATTAACTTCATAATCATTATCTTTTTTTTTTAAACCCTTGTACTTCGGTGTATTGTCTCATAGGTGGAAGATTGGTAAGGGTGGGCAATGGGGGTCAAGTGACTTGCCCAGGGTCACCCAGCTGGGAAGTGTCTGAGGCCGGCTTTGAACCTAGGACCTCCTGTCTCTAGGCCTGACTCTCAATCCACTGAGCTACCCAGCTGCCCCATAATCATTATCTTGAAGATAAATGAGAGAATAAATATTTTGCACACTTAAGGAGTTACCAGAATATAATGTAGTTATCATTAAGTAATCTGCTACCTCCTGATGTAATTGGGATATGGTAGAAGGGAGGCAGCAAGGTACCTTGAGTTAGAAATCAGGATACATTGGTTCTAGTTCCTGGTCCTTATTATATGACTTTGGGCAAGTAAATGAATCTCTCTAAGCCTCAGTTTCCTTATTTATAAAATATATAGATTGAACTTGATTATCTCTATATTCTCTTCAGTCTAATATTCTATGTTAAATGATCGAAGGTCCCTTCTGAGCTGTGACATCTTTTAGATCTATGATACTTGCTATGGATGTATTCTTCTAATGGTATTGTTATGGCATCTGGGCATATGTCTCAGATCCTGTCATACTGTAAGCTCCTTGAGGATGGGGACTGCTTTCTTCACCTTTGGGTATGGAGAGCATCCCCAGAGGCCCACTTTGTTGCTATAATGATTTGGGACCAGAGATTCTGCCTGTCCCAAGAAGGTGTGTGTGGCCACATAATAAAGGAATGCCTCTGAGGAGCCATTTCAGAAAGAAGTGGGATGAGGGAAATTAGGGAGGAAGAGGAAGATCAAAGAAAAATAACTGCTAAAGTGGGAGACTGCCTGCCTGCCATTCATACCAGTGTTTGCAGATCTTGAGATGTCAGACGTTTGATCGCTGAAATAAAAGCTTTGAACCTAGGATTGAATATTTTCTCCATGCTTGCTGATGCCAGACTCTGGGATTCATTGCAGTCATATCCTACAAATCCTTGGAGATCAGCCCATCTGCACTGGGAGCAGCTATAGAGACAGATTGCCTGAGGGATCAGCTTCCCTATGGAGAGCAGCAATGGTGACTCAGGCATCAAGACCTGGCAAAGTGTACCTCAAATAGCCTTCTGAGGGCTAAGCGATTAATTACTCTTATGCATTCTACTTACTTAGAGTGGGTACCTGACTGGTAAATGTGGCCGAGGGCCAGGACTAGCACTTGATGATAAACCTTCCATTTTTGATGGGTTGGAAGGTACTTAGCTTTGGATCATGGATTTTTAGATTTGTAACCATTGGTCCAGGGCCCCTCCAAAGGCCCGGGCTCACCCAGACTCCATCCAATCCTAGGACTTTGGTCCCATTAAGGTCGAGTTTTCTGTATGGTGTATTGGTCCTACCAGAGGGATTCACTTAAAACATACATCTGATTCTCACTGATCAATTCAATCCTCTACTCCCGAGAACCTCTCTCCTAACAGAAGTATAGTGACCTCTAGGTACAGAATGAGACGTATATCTTTGAGTATGGCAAATGTATGGATTCATTT
>NW_025364748.1:0-6063 GCF_016433145.1 Gracilinanus agilis | reverse complement strand
CTCTCTCTCTCTCTCTCTCTCTCTCTCTCTCTCTCTCTCTCTCTCTACTTTTTCTTCTATCTATCCATCCATCCACCTCTGTCTTCATCCATCCATCCATCTATGTATCTATGTTTGCATCTATGTATCTATCTATCTATCCCACACACAAACATGCACATAGGAGACACAAAGTCTTTCAGATCTCAGTGAGCCCCAAGATGGAAAGACCATGTGTCAGTCCCTCATTTTATCTTTCTTTCCAATCAGATTCTAAGGTGAAACAGAAACTTGACTCATAATCTCAGGGTCACTCTTCTCACCTGTACCATCCAATTCCAAACACTAACTTGGTCTGTGATTGTTTCTTCGACTCTTTTTACTCTGAAGGAGAAGAAAAATTATTAGGTCAATTCTCCTTGTTTTTCCAGCCAAACTATTGCTTCATTTCCAAACTCTACTCTATGTTCTGCAAAGGAAACCTGATTCCAGATCCATCCCTGTTAGATAGGATGATCCCTTACTGCCCACTGATTGTGCCGTCTAAGGCTAGTGACTTCACCCTGGGTTTTCCTTTCCTTCCCCTGCCAAGTGAGAAATTTGGACTAGAAGATGTCTAAAGGCTTCCCTTTTAGCCCACCCTCCAATAAAGAGAGTGCCTTTGTTTCTGGAGTTTTAAGCACACCCTTGGAAAGATTCCTCCATGCCAGTAATTACCATGCTTCCCGACTGCAAACATGCTGCGTAGCTTTGTTATCGCCAAACCAACAACAGTGAGCGCCTCACAGCACTGGGATTCTTTTTAATATATAAAGAATTTTCTGGGGCTTAATGCCACCAGAATGTCAGAAGAGTTAATGGCAGATGTGGTTGGGGGAAACGTTCTGTATTTTTAGACAACCTTTAATTAAAACACTTTGTATGTAGCAGGGACCAAATCATATGCTGCCACTTGAAAGCTGTCAGAAGGGGAAAAAGTGTACAAAGCTTCTAAAACCAGCCTCGCTTATTTTTATCTAAAATGGAGTTAGGGAGCCTTCACAGTGACAAGAACTCTCTTTTGCTTGGAAATTATATGAATTTAAGACACAGTACAAATATGCAAATTTATAAACACTTTCTGTTTAACTTGTTACAATTAATGCAGCCTTGTAGATAAGCACACCCAAAATCCTACCCTGCAAGATCGCCATGATGCTGTGTTAGATTCTTCTTCTTGGAGGCTGCATGACTAGCTGACTATTGCTGCTGAATACATTTTAACTGTTTTAGTCCCTGGACAGTAGAGCCCAAGGGGAATCCTAAGGCTAACTAAGGACTGAGTCACAGAATGTTCAAGTTGGCAGGGACTTGGAAGTAATCATTGTCAATTCTATCTTCATTTTACATGTCCCAGGGAAGCATGAAATGATATATTTTTCATTAGATTATGATTTTTTAAATGGATCTTTAAAAAAAAGATAGAGTACGATTAATTTTCTAAGCTGAAAATTGTCAATTAAAATAAAAAAGGTCCAAGGGATTTTGAGCTGAGGGTTTTAGAGGTTATAGCCTAACCCTTTCATTTTTTCCCCTTTATTTTTTAGATGAAAAAAATATTAAGTCTAAAGAAGGTAAATAACTTGACCCCAAGTCACAAAACTAGCAGGTTGCAGAGCTGGAATCTGAATGCATGATATCTGACTCCAAATGCTGTACCCAGAAATCTCTGATTATTGTCTCTTTTTCTGTCATCACCCCCTCCACCAAGACCTTTGTTCTCTTAGACTCACATTTTTTTCCTTTCTCATGTCCATTTCTTTTATACTTGGTTTTAAGTTTTCTTCTTTATGTTTTTAAAACTTTTATTAATGGGGGGGAGCAGGTGTGGGCTCCTTCACCTTCTCTCCCTCAAAAAAAAATGATTTTATTGATTTGTTCTTTTTTTAAAACAGTTATTTCCTGATATAAATATTCCCATTGAACTTTCATCTTTTAATAAAGAAAAACAGTCGAGTGAAACCAATGAGCAAGGATACTTCATCCGAAAAGATATGCCACATCCTGTTCCATCTCTCTATCATAGATTACATGATTATAACTTTAAATGGTACAAATTTGAATACCTATGATCACTCCATAGGATCCATTATTTGCACTAATTGGGACTTAGCTGTATTAATCATCCAACAGATGAACATACTTAGGCTCAGAGAAGTTAATTGTATTGACTCTAGTCACATTGCTAATAAATATTAGAGTCAGCAATCCAACCTAGGTTTTCTTTTCAGTGTTATTTTATTTTTATTTATTTACTTTTGTAACACACCAGGCATCTTCAGCAACTGGCAGAAGTGAGAAGGATCAGGATAGGATGCAATTTTAATTCATTTAATATAATAATGTAAAACTGACCTCAAGAAGGACAGTAAACCCCCTTTCTCTAAGGAAGGTACGAGAAAGGCAAGTCAGGCTGTGACATGGAATCCTAAACCCACAGCAAACAGAATATTTTTGTAAGTCGTGCTGATGGTGCTTGCTGGGTATCCAGTATTGTCTTTGCTCATGGTTGGCAGGAGGGTGCAGTCTACATTTGAGGCAATGGGCACACAGTCGTAATTTGTTAGCATTTCCTTGATTGAGGGAAGAGGGTTTAGTTAGTCAAAGATTAAGTAGGAAGGTGGCGTGGAATACACCCTATTTATCATACGTTCATAGAATCATAGATTTAGAATTAGAGAGGACTTTAGAGAGAAGGTGGTCAGAGGATGTTAGGAGCTTAGATTTAGAGCTGAAAGAGATGCACCTTAGCGATCCCCTTCTCCCATTTTATCTCTGAGGAAACTGAAGCCCAGAGACATTAAGGGACTTGCTCAAAGTCACATAAATAGTAATAACAGTAAAGTAAGAAAAAAGTAAATAGCAGAGTCAGGATTCAAATCCATGTCTTCTGTCTTGAGTAAATGCTCTTTCCATTGTTCCACTCTGACCACTAGATATGCATGTGTATATGTGAAAAAATATATACACATGTGCATATATATACATATATAGTGATATAAACATATATGTGTTGTTGGTGTTCAGCCATTTAATTACATCAAACTCTTAGTGACTCTGCGGTCCATACTGTCATAGGGTTTTCTTGGCAAAGATACTGGACTGGTTCGCCATTTCTTTCTCCAGTGGATTAAAGAAGAGGTCAAGTGACTTGCCCAGAGTCACACAGATAATAAGTATCTGAGACTGGATTTGAACTCAGGTCTTCCTGAGTACCAACTTTGATCCACTGTACCAACTTATCCCACAGTCTTAACTTGTTAGAGTTTCCTTGATTGAGGGAAGAAGGTTTGGTTAATCAGAGATTAAGTAGGAAGGTGGAGTGGAATATACATATAAATATGTGCATATATGTATATATGTATACACATTGTATAGGTTATATAAGGTTTGATGACTTTCCCAAAGGCAGATCCAACATTTTAGCCCAGGTTTTTAAATTACAAGTCTAGTCTAGTATATTGTTCCATGATGCCTCAGAAAATTTCTAATTGGCTCACTGCTAGAATTATAGAATTAATCAGCATTTATTAACCATTTATTATGAGTCAGGAATATGCTAAGTGCTGGGGAAACAGAGAAAAAGTAAGGGCAGTCCCTTTCCTAGAAGAGGTGACTTTCTGGTAGGAGAGGAGAGAATATGCACATAAACAGGTTCCATACAAGATGCAAACACAGGAAATGGAAGGTAACTTTTCTGGGGAAAAAAGGAGCAGGTGGAGGTGGGGGCAAAGAAAGCCACCTGCAGGAGGTAACATTTGAGTTGAGTTTCAAAGGAATCCAAAGATACTAAGAGAAAAAGGTACCCAGGGAGAGCATTGCAGGCTTTGGGGAGGAGGAAGCCAGAAGAAAGTCAGGGAGATGGGAAATACTGTCTATGAAGAAGGGCAAATTGGTCATTATGAGTGAATTATAGATTACAGGGAGCAGAGTAACATATAGATGGGAAAGATAAGTAGGGTTCAGGCCAGAAGAAGTGAATCATCTTAATCCCTAGCATTCAAATGAGTGATTCTCACATCTCTGTTAGGGGAGACTAGTACAGAAACGCCCATTCTCTTCTGCAACAAGAAGGGGATGGAACAGCCAAGGTATGTGTTCTTGGGTTGGCAAAGATAATAGCCAAATGAAGTTTGGGGAAAATGAGGTTCAAGTTTAGTTTAGAGATTGTTGGTACCATCCTGTCAGGGCCTGGCTAATTTCCTTTTATATACACTTCTAATTAACTAACCTTCAGTTTGTACTTTCTTTTTTCCTTTATAAATAGATTTTAGGAAATGTAGTCTTCTGGTTTGGAGTGTGGGAGCAGGGAGAAGCAGGGAAACAGGTAAAGAAGGGCAGAACTGAGTATGGGGTTATGGTGGCAGGGCTGAAGCAGGGGGGAAAGGTAATTAGCAACCAGGTGTGAAATTCCATAAATCTGACTAGTTAGCCATGAAATAGAGAAATGTGCGTATCCTTAAATATTCTGGTGAGAATTATTTGAGAATCAGGAAGCTTTTCTATGTGTTGGAAGTTTTATTATTTTTTTAAATGACTTCCTTATGGTTCTAACATTTTCTTTTGTTTTTCCCTTGTTTGTTTGTTTGTTTTTTTAATCTTAGGATTGTTTCTACCTATAGAAAATGTGCCTTTCTTATGGGCAACTGATTGTGAGTTGGGGCAGGAGGGAGGGTTATTTCTCCTTATCTTGGACTTCCTGTGTTAGTTTATTTCAGATCTGGGGAATCTACCTTTCTATTGTATTCACCCTAAAAACCCAGGAGAGTTCATCAATCCTTCCTTTAGCCTGGGTTTCTGGGAATATAACTTATAAACCCCACCCCATTAATTGGATCTTGCCCTTGTTGTTAATTCTGATGTTTAAGAATTTTCAATATTTTTTAGGGGAAAGGAAGAGGCATTACAAAGTTATAAAATATCCATACAAATCTCCTTCTACTTTTCTGATATCACATATATGGTGTGAAACCCTGAATATTCTCTGTTGAGATTGTCTATTATAGCTTGCTCTTAACTCTAATTTGGAAGAGTTAGTACAAGGAGAGTACAGAACTAGAATTCAAAAGACTCAGAACCTATTCCTATTTGGGCAAGTCATATCACCTGTTTCCTCATCTGTAGAACTCAAGAGGTGGAAGAGATGGTTTAAGGTTTCTTCTATCCCCATCATGTGATCTGTCTGTAATCTCCTACAATGGAATCAATTGCTCCCTAGCCCCTGGTTATCCTTCTGTATCTTTATTTCAATGATGCTAAAATTGAGTGCTTCTACCTATTGCCTTGGTCAATTTTCCCTTTCAAAATAACTTCTCCCAGTTATTAATATGTGATTCAAGCCTGTTCATAGCATAGTGAAATCATCCACTTATGGCAAAGATTCTGCTCTGGTCTTCCACAAGCCAGATAAGCCAGAACTCAGAATCTGGCATAATGAGATGCTAGGATGACTACCCTGCTCTTTTCTACTTCAAATCTTCAGAGCTCTCATATTGTCCCCTCCATTCTTCTTCCCCTAAATTCCATCTCCCTTGGGGGAGCTTAAGTAAAATTTAGAATCAATTTGACAGACATACCACTTCTCGATGTCATAGAAGGAACTTGGAAGGGGCATTAGAGACCAGAGAGATTATTGCAAGGGAAAATGTATTTTCCATTACTTATTTAATGGAGATGTAGTCTAAATGAAAAAACCAGGGCAGCTCACAAAATATGTAGTGCAGGCACAAACTAAAAGTTAGGCAAGGCCAAAAGGAACTTGAAGGGCTTTAAAAAAACCCATTGCAAAACCAATAAATAGCAGTTGATGCAATGGAAAGAAAGTAGACCTCAAAGCCAAGAAGACTTTGGGTTGAGTCTTGTCTCCATAATTTACTTCATATGAGATGTTGGACAAGACATTTAAACTTTCTGACCCTTAGTTTCTTCATTTATAAAAAAGAAGAGGATAGATTTGATGATTTCCCAAGTGCCTTTCAGATCTAACACTTAAAATATCTATATCTATATCTATATCTATATCTATATCTATATCTATATCTATAT
>NW_025364747.1:0-5422 GCF_016433145.1 Gracilinanus agilis | reverse complement strand
AGAGAGAGAGAGAGAGAGAGAGAGAGAGAGAGAGAGAGAGAGAGAGACTTTAGAGTCTACTTCCTTTACCCAAAGGCCAGAGAAATTGATTTGTCCAAGGTCACACAGGTAGTGAGTAGAGATTTGAACACTTGACTCCAAGCCCAGCCTTCTGTCCTTCTGTCCTGAGATGCTGAGAATCTGTGGTAAGCCAGCTTTTGAGCTGGCCAAACATACCTCTCATGGAGCCTGGTGCTACCTTATTCATGAGATGGGGGACGCAGTGGGTTCTATGTCAAAGACGGGGTTCCACTGAAAACCTTTATTATCAGAAGTGGAAGAAGCCTTGGAGAGCATCTACTCTAATCCAGCAAAGATTCTGGAGTAGTTTTCCATTTCCTTCTCCAGCTCATTTTACAGATGAGGAAACTGAGGCAAACAGTATCTCCTTTGATAGATAAGGGAACAGCCCCAGAGAGGGGACCAGGACTAGAACCGGGGCTGCTGCCACTCTTTCTTCTTCATCACATGCTCCCCCAATGTGCCCAGTTGGCCCCTTACTAGGGATGAGGGAATAGCAATGGCCCACGGGCACCCACCCTCGACTGCCCTTCGACCTGGGTTCCCGGGACCTGCCGTGGCCCAATTTGGAGACATTATTTAGCTGCCTAGAGAATTTGGAAGGATCTGCTTGGCCATGTTGGGCGAGCTGCTGGGCCTCTAATCCTGAGACCAGCAGATGTGCCTGATGGGTTAGAAAAGAAAATGAGTCGTCCATGGCAAGCTGAGCTTTCTGAGTGGAAGGGAGAATGGAAGGAGACTGGGCTCCTTTACTCAGGACAAGGCTCTTGGCCATTAAGTAAAAAGGAGTCACCAGGAAAAGGGGTCTCTTGTAAAACTTTCCTCAGTTTCCTCATCTGTAAAATAAAGGGATTGGACTCAGAATCCTCTGGAAGGCACTTTCCAGCTCTGGGTCTATGATCTTATGAGTCACTGGATGCTGGGAACTAGAAGGGACCTGAGCTACTCCCTAGTCCAACCCCTCTCCCCTCCTCCATTTTCTTTCTTTTAAACCCTCACCTTCCATCTTAGAATCAATACTAAGTAGTAATTCCAAGGCAGAAGAGCTGTAAGAGCTAGGTAATTGGGGTTAAGTGACTTACCCAGGACAACCCTGTCTCCAGACCTGTTGCTCTATCCGCTGTGTTACCTAGCTGCCCCCTTTTCTTAAACCTTCACCTTCTGTCAATTCAAAGGAAGAAAACTATCCTCTTCCATTTTCTTAGCATCATGGACTTACAATATTAATAACACGTATTCTCGATCTATGCTTAGGACTATATATCATTTAATTGTATCCTTGCAAGTTAAGTAAATCTACTTTATAAATTAAAAACAAAACAAAACATGGATCTAAGGACAGCTAGTGGACACAATGGGCTTGGAATCAGGAAGACTCGTTTTCATGAGTTCAAATCCAGTCTCAGACACTAGCTGTGTGACCTTGGATAAGTCACTGAACTCTGTTTGCCTCAGATTCCTCGTCTATCAAGTGAGCTAGAGAAGGAAATGGCAAAACGCTCTAGTATCTTTGTCAAGAAAACTCTAAATGGGGTCATAAAGAGTCAGACATGACTGAACAACAATAAATGGAGCTAAACCCCTCATTTTATGGATGAGGAAACAAGACGCAGAAAGGGGAGTTGACTTAGCCAACTTATAAATGGGTAAGAAGCAGTGATGGAATTTGAACCCAGACCCTCTGACTTCAAATCCAGGGCTTTTCCACTTCACAAAAGTAACTTCAGCTGGCAAGTTGGCCCACCTTAGTTTCAGAGTTTAGGTTGTACAATATAACGCCAGTTCAATTTTTTGTAGTGCCTTCAGGTATATCGTATACTTTTACCCAAGTCCTGAGGTCGTGCTGGTTCCATATTACCTGGGGAAACTGAGGCACCCAGTGACTTGGCTATTGCCAGATAGCCTGCTAGAGACAGTGTGCTTCTCAGACCAGGACTCTTTTCTCTGTATACGCCCCAGCTGCTTGCCTGTTACTGCAGCAGGACCGGAGAGGTAGGGTGTGACCGGGCAGGCCTGGCAGAACCAGGCTTTGGCTGGCAGCCCAGTGAGGCGTCAAAGTGTACAGGAGGGAGGCCGGGTGGAGCTGGAAGCCTGGGCATGGCTTCCAAACCTGCTCTGCTGGCCCTGGGACTCATCCCTCTCCCGTTAGTGGGAGGGCAGGCCTTGTGTTCTAAGCTGGGCTCCGGGAGGCCTTCCGGGTTGACAGCATGTGTCTCCTATCAGTGGGTTGGTCCACCTAGGCCCGGGGATTAACCGAGACCACTTGTACAACCAGCCTGGCTTCCCACAGGAATCTGGGCCAAGAGGGCACCGGGAGGCCAGGACCAGAGCCTGTTCCCATAGAGGCTGCCTATGACACAACCAGCCCCAAAGACAAACAGCAACCGGGGAACCTGGAGTTCAAATTTGGGCAATCTGGGTTAAGTGACCCTGGGCAAGTCACTTAACCTCCATTGCCTAGCCCTAAACATCTCTTCTGTCTTGTAACCGATATATAGTATTAATTTTAAGATGGAAGGTAAGGCTTTAAAAAACACACAGAGACACAAAAACCCAGCAACCAGCCACCCTGGGTCAAGGTTTTGCATAGAGAACTGGGAGATCCATTTCGGTGATTGGCTCATTCCGCCATATTGTTTTGGTCAACGTCTTCAAAGTGCTGAGGATCTTAGGAGCATCTGGCTCATTCTTCTCTTTTCCAGAGAGGGAAACTAAGACCCAGAAGGGAAAAGGATTTCCCTAATGTCCTCTATAAGGCAGTAGGTTTTAATTCAACCCTGTATCACTCTTCCAAGCTCCCTTAGGTTGGATCATATGGCACCATATTGGTTCAACTTAGCCTGCTGAAATTGGACTCATTGGACATGAGTTTGAATCCAACTCTTTGGTTATTTATTGCCTGGGTATCCTTGGACGAGTCATTTAGTATTAGTTTCCTTAGCTGTATGATGAGGGAGTTAAGGATATCTGAGTGGATGTCTAGGTGAATGACTAAGTTCTAGTGGTTTCCTTTCTATTCCATATGGAATAGAAAGGAAAAAAATATATACCTATATATAAAATAGAAAGGAAAAAATATATATACCTGTAAATGTATATGTGCCCCCTCCAATTAGAATGTATGCTTCTTGAGGGCAAGGCCTATTTTTAAATTTTAAATTTAAATTAAATTTTATTAATTAAATTAAATTAAATAAAAATTAAAATTTTAAAAGTTGACATTTAATTTTAAATTTAAATATTTCAAATTTAAATGTAAACATTTAAGCTTAATTTTACATTTAAACAATTTAATTTTAATTTTAAAATGCAAATATTTTAATTGAATTTTAAACTAAACAATTTAAATGTTTTAAATTTAAACAATTTTAAACAATTTAAATTTAATCTTAAATTTAAACTTCTTTAAATTATACAATTTAATTTTACATTTTTAAAAAAAATTTCCTTAATTTTTAAAATATCCTCAGGACTTAGCACAATGTGTGACAAAATAATAACCTTTTAATGCTTGTTGAGGGGTCAATATGTTTTGTATTTGATTATCTGTGGATATGCTGGAGCTCTCCACTAGAATGCACACTCCCTGAGGGCAGGATTTGTTTTTACTTCTTTGCATCCCCAGCTCTACACACAGGGCCTGGCACGGAAGAAGTGATTAATACCTGCTCTGTATCTCTGATCTCACAGAGGATGGAAGGATCTTAGAGGCCACTTACTCTAACCCCTTCATTTTACAGAGAAGGAAACTGAGGGCAGCTTCCCCAAAGTCATATAAGTAGGAAGTGGCAAGGCTGGCATTCCAAGTCAGGCTCTCCATTTTCCTCCAAACCTTCCAAACAGTGCTTTTCCCACTGGATCATGGGCAGAGGTGTGCTGAGCTGGGGGTGCTCCCCAAGAACGGAGGGCAACAGAGAGATCCTTATACACTGGATCAAAGGCAACTGGAATAGGCCTGGGGGCAGAGCAGGTTTTCCCCACCCACCTCTCATCACCCTAGGCAGGATGAGAACCAGTGCCATGGCAATGAAACAGGGTGAGAAGGCCGCTGTGGGAGGTATGGGTGCCAGGGCCCAGGGTGTGCAGAATTCTTCATCTTAAGCTGGGTTCCTTCATCTGCAAAATGGGGTGTAGCCTTCCCTCCCCCCTCCCCACCCTTTGCCTACCTCTCTCTGCTTCAGGGCTACAATGGGCCTTTGATGGCCTCAGATGAAAGTTTCTGCTATAGACCAAGGTGCTAATTAACCTGGTTCTCCTACCAGCCTCCCTCCCTTCTCCCCTCCCTCCTCCAGCGGTTCTGGACCTGATCCGGCAATTAAAATACAATTCTATTAGGCGCTGTGTTATTATTCTTTTTTTTAATTAATTAGTGAATCTGAATCAATGGGGGGAGTTGGGGCTGGAGAGAAGTTAAGTGATACCTTAAATGAATATGGGATCCACACCCTGCATTAGTCTGGAATTGGGATCAGGGTGCCCAAGGGGCTGGGTATCTCTCTGGGCTGAGGAATGTGGGTCCTGGATTATCGAATTCTAGACTTCTGCCTAAGACTTGACATAAGCAAAGGAGTCACCCTGGCACAGTGTGGCACACTGAGAAGAGTGCAGAGTCTTGGGTTTTGGTCTGGTCTCTGCCACTAATTGACTACGTGACCTTGCAGAAGATCTTTCTACTCTGTGCCTCTGCTTCCTCATAGTTGAAATTAGATGATATCCAAGGCCTTCTTCTCCTCTATGAACAAATAATGCCATTCCATCCCATTTCTTTCAGCAGATTGCCCCTTCTTTCTTTCCCACTCTTTGTTGTGTGTCTTAAATCTCTTTACCATCTGCTGCCTGCTTCCCTATTACCACAAGTGTGCCCCCATTTCTCATAGCCTCAAAAAACTCTCACTTGATCCAATGATCCTCATTCTTATAGATCTTCTCCCTTTTGTGACTTAACTCCTTGAGGAGACTGTTTACAGCAGATATTCTCCTCCTTCCTTTCATTCTCTTCTTAACTTTGCAGCCTGGCTTCCAACCTCTTTGTTCAACCAAGCTTGCCCTTCGAAAAGTTACCATTGATCCAGACGGTTAGCAGATCTAATGGCCTTTTCTCAGTCCTCATCTTCCTCAACTTCTCTATAGCCTTTGACACTGCTGACCACTCTCTCCTCCTTGACCTTGTCTTCTCTAGGTTTTCATGACACCACTCTCTCTTGGTTCTCCTTCTGCTTCTCAGACTGTTCCTTCTCAATCTCATTGGCAGGATCTTTATCCAAGCCATGTCCACTAACTGTGGGCATCCTAAGGGCTCTCTATCTTGGACTCCTTTCTTCTCTTCTCTTCTCTTCTCTTCTCTTCTCTTCTCTTCTCTTCT